>NW_026623759.1:147424-154198 GCF_030028575.1 Malurus melanocephalus | reverse complement strand
GTTCCCAGCTGGGAGCCCGCAGAGAGGGGCTGTTCCTGCCCGCTCCGGGACTCTCCCGCATTCCCGCTGGGTTTTTTTGCCTTGGGTCCCCAGCTGGAAAGGAGGAGGGAGGGCGGCGTTTAGGGAAAACCCAGCTCAAATCGTGGARTCAGAGTGGTTTGGGTTGGAAGGGGTCTTAAWGATCACCTAAAGTTCCACCCCTGTCTCAGGGACACCTCCACTAGCCCTRGTTGCTCAGAGCTCCATCCAGCCAGGCCTTGAACACCTCCAGGGATGGGGCAGCCACAAATAAATACACTCAGAGCTGTCTGAACGTGTTCTTGCTGTGAATCAAACGATATTGATGCGATTTCTCAGGCTCTCAGCGCCTCAGGTTTGGTCTGAGCCACACTGGAGGCGTCCCTGGCCCTRAGGATGTCACCGGGACACCTTCAAAGATGTGAGAGACATTCAGAGGCTGCAGCTCACCCTCCAAACGCCCCCARCGTGCCCTTCACCCTCCCGCTTCTGTGATCATTTCCAGATGGGCAGATGCTGCTGAAGGGCCCCTTTGATTTCTAAAGGTCTCTCTGCAAACACAAAGGTCACCGTGGCAGCAGGATCAGGGCCTCGGAGAAAGAGCTCTTCGAGGAGGAGCACGGAAATAAATAAAAACGAGCATTTATAGCCACTCTTCCAGGCAGGGAGATCATTCTTGTCCAAACAGTGCTTTTTGTGTGACCTCACACAAGTTTTTATCCCTAAATTTTCACAGCTTCCCTCGAGCAAAATTGGCTCCTTGAAACGCTTTCCAGGACAATAGCGGCGCTAAAAATAAGAGAAGAGAAAGTTAAGAGGTGCAAACGAGGGGGAAAAGCAAGGGCTCAGCTCGGGYACAAAAAGAGAGGGAGGGCCCACAAGGTAGGAACTGCACAGAAAGATCCTCAGCACAAAAGCTGCAAAGGAGAAGGCCCCACTCACACAGGGAATTTATTCAGAGGAGATTATGCAAAAACCCAGGAGGATCCCAGCAGGGGCTGGAGGGGGGTCAGCGGGCACAAACAACCCTYGGAAGGATTCTTCTCACCCCAAACCTGGAATCCTCCTCCCTGTGTGACACGGGGACCACTCAGGGTTTATCTGAGCTCCTGGGGTGGGAGCGGCGATCCGAGGCTGTCCCTGCCTGTCTGGCGATCTGCTTTGGAGTGTGTGGTGTTATTTTCCTCCTGGCAGTTCCTGGAGCAAAGGAAAGCAGCAGTTTGGCTCGGGGAGCTCTTCCCGAGGTTCAGCAGCTTGACAGGAACTCTGGGGTGCTGCTGCGGATTGCAGTTCTGACCCGGGAATGGGAGGCTCAATCCCACCCCAAAAATGAATGGACAAAGAGATGAGAAATACAGAAAGGGGATTAAAAACACTGGCAGGCAACAGAGTTAAAGAGAGTTCAGGAGATAGCAGGGAACTGAAAAACAATCAGGGGGCACGGGAGGGGACAGCTTTGCTGGGATTTGAAAGGGACTGGAAGCTGCCAAGGGATGGATGGAGCAGTGACCCTGGAGAGAATTCCTGAAGAGCAAGTGCAGCTCCAAGGCTTTGTTTCAGGTCTGGGTGGCCAAAGCGATGCTTGAATGGTGTCAATCAGCCTCTTGCACCTTTTCTGTTCGCTGCTCTGGTGCAGCTGCACTGCTGGAATCTTTAGAGAGCCACGGGGAAGGTGAAATGCAGCCCGTGCAGGATCAGCTGCACTCGGGTTTACTGGATGTTAACGATCCGGGCCAAGATTTTCTGGTATGTGAGCACATTGCAGCCTTTTACTGGGAGGAAACTTCCATTAAAATACCTCAGCCACGGCTGGGAATGAGGTTAGGGGAAAAAAATGCGCTGCTGAAAGCCCGACTGTGAAGTTCCAGTGCGTGGGAGCCGGAGCTGCAATCGGACACAGGGCTTGACTCGGTGCCTCATCATCCTGGGGGAAAACCACGCGGATTTGGCCAAATTACAAATCCTCACTGCCTCTTCCTCACCTCAAAGCTTTGTTTTGAAGCTCCGTGTCACGCTGGCACTTTGGAAAAGCAGGARGGGATCGGTGCCCGCTGAGGCTGGGSTCAAAGGCTTCCTMAGAGCCCTGGCAAGCCAGAGAAAAMCAGAAATTTCAGCKTCCACACAAAGCTCTGTGAGTAAAYTSCKTGCCAGAGCATTCCCTGAGTGATTTTCCGAGCAAACCAAAGTGTTTGTAGCCACCTCGTCTCCTCCACTTGCCACCTGCTGTGTGAATGCTGCCAGGGGCTGATGCAGAAATACCTGCACCATGCCCTCCCTTTGCCTCTGACCTRTGTGGGGTTGTACCCTCTGTCTCCCAAAAGCAAAATAAACTAAATAAAATGAAATAAAATATATAAAATAAAATAAATTTTAAAAGTAAAATAAAATGAAATTATATAAAATAAGTAAAATTTAATAAAATAAATTTTAAAAATAGAATAAAATGAAATAAAATAAAATAATAAAATAAAATAAAATATTTATTCTTTCTTAATCCAAAACCAGACTGCTGGGAATCTCTTCAGTGCAGCCCAGGCTGTCTCGTGCCCAACCTCCCGAGCACAGGAGCTTTTAAGAGCAAACSGAGTGAAGGCCTTTTCCCTCTGCTGTTTCACCCCAAAGTGAGTAATCAGYCCATACTCCAGGGGCCATTAACATCCCAAGTTTCCCTTCCCATGGAGCAGAGAGCAATAATTATTGCTGCTTTCTCATCAGCTTCCAGTAAAGCTCTGTGGCCAGTTTGCTCATTATGAGCATGAAACCGAGGTATCCAAACACCACAACAGCACATCAAAGAGGGAGGGTGTTTGTTGTGAGCCAGCTGCTCATTCCAAGAAATAATCAGGGGTGGAGAGGCTGAAAAGAGAGCAAGAGAATCTTGCTGGGGGCTGCTCTGCTGCTAGAGACCTTTGGAAGGGCAAAAAAATACCTTTCCATCGCCATCCTGCCTGTTTGGGGTGGCTGCAGGGCATCTCAGGCAGGTGCAGCCCCACAGCTCTGCCAGGACCTGGCTGATCTCAGTCCCCACAGCTCTGCCAGGACCTGGCTGATCTCAGTCCCACAGAAATAACTTCACCCCTTTGGTTCCCCCCGGAGCGCTGAACCAACAACCACAGCACCTCCACAAGAATCTCCAGGTCCCCCAGACCCTTTAAAAAAATCCCATTTTTGCCATTCTGAGTCTCCTTTGCCTCGGGTATCACKGGCAGAAATTCCGTGCAGGAGCTCCCGCTGCTCTCAGGGAAAGGACCCAGTCCTAAGAACAACCACGAGCCCTAAATGTCCATCCTGAACCCTCTCCCTGCAAGGTGATTAATTAGGCTGTGTCTAATGAGCTGTACAGAACACCCTGGTTTGGCCTGGGCACGCAGGAGATGGATGGAGGAGCACCAAAGCTGCTGCACCCGCCTGGTTTGGCATCACCACGGGTTTAACAGCGATTTCTGCTCACTCAGAACACCTCAAACTCGGGTTTAACAGCGATTTCTGCTCACTCAGTACACCTCAAACTCGGGTTTAACAGCGATTTCTGCTCACTCAGAACGCCTCAAACTCGGGTTTAACAGCGATTTCTGCTCACTCAGTACACCTCAAACTCGGGTTTAACAGCGATTTCTGCTCACTCAGAACACCTCAAACTCGGGTTTAACAGCGATTTCCTGGCTCTGGTGGAGCTGGGGAGCCGGATGGAGCTGAGTGGAGCTGGAACAGGGTTTTTGCTGTGGTTTGCTGTCCCCTGCCCTGGCCCCACCAGGCTGAGTTGGGCTGAGGAGAGCCCTGTGCACACTCACAGCTCGTTCCTGGGAGCTGCTTGCACAGACCGAGTTCAGCGCAGGAATGTGAATCCGAGGGGGAGGAAACTCAGATTTTTCTTGTGCTCTGCACATTTGTCCAGAACAGCCTGAAAAATCCGAATTTTTTTGAATAAAATCCACCAAAAACAAGCCTTTACTGCCTGCTCAGTCCCCGAGTTTCTCGGTTTTTTTTTTACTCCGCTGTTAATCCCAACTCAGGTTGGTGTAACTGAGGTCAGGGATCAGACCCAAACGTTCTGCCTTGAGCTCTTTAATCTCCCATCCTTCATTTTCCGAGCCAAAATACTTTTAATGCTACACGGAGGAATCATCAGCGCTTTTTGAAGGATTCAATCAGGACGAGTATTTTGGGGAGCTGAACACACAAAACCCAGCAAATTTCCTATTGTTCCCGGCACTACAAAACTAAAAGCGCTCAGGGAGGGTTAATTGGATTTTTTTTTCACTCTCCTGGTCCCCCAACTTGTCGTCTAAATCCCAGCTATTATCAGGAATATTACTGACGAGGACCTATGGCTTGATCCGAAGCCCTGGGAAAAGATTTGTGTTGCGCTGTTCAGCGGAGATCTTACAGTTGCAGAAAGGAATCAGCCTTCAAGTCATTCCTCATTAATTAAAAGCGATTCAACCTCCCTTCGGAGCGTTCCCCTCCTGAATGCCCTCCTTTCCTTGGCAAATTACATAAACCCGGTTTGTGAATGGGGGCGAGAAACGGCTTTAGTGGCTTAGAACAATGCCCAGCATCTTCTGCCTCTGACCTGCTTACCACCCCATTCTCTGTCCCGGGCAATTAAGGGGCTGTAATTAAACGAGCCGGCCCCGGTGACGGAGCGCTGGGAAGTTGGTGGAGAGCTTTGAAGATGCTGCGGATGCTTGAGAGGAGATGGGGTCCTGATTAGACGCGCGTTAATTGGGATTCCAGCTCACCCAGCAGGGAGGGTGGGAAGGGCRGAACGGGGAGGATGCAGTGGAAAAGGGGTTTGGGGTGTGCAGGAGGGGTTCTTCCCCCTTTTTCCTGGGTAAATTAATGCGAGGAGACTCGGGAGCACCAGCCTGGAGTGACCTGGAGTTCAGGTGGAAGAGCCACAAAAAATAATAAATATAACCCTGAGGTCACAGCATACAATCGAGGTGAGGATCCCTCACAGGAATCCTGAAATGCTAAGAGAGAAATCCTGAATTGAGGGAGATGGTGGAGATCACCCAGCCAAGATTTGGGCTGCCTTTGTGAAGTTCATGAGACCTGGAGTTCAGGTGGAAGAGGGAAGATCCACAAAAATAATAAAAAGAACCCTGAGGCCTCAGCACACAACCCATGTGAGGATCCCTGACAGGAATCCTGAAACCCTAAGAGAGAAATCTTGAATTTTAAGAGCTGCTGGAGACCGCCCAGCCAAGATTTGGGCTGCCTTTGTGAAGTCCACAAGGCTGGAAGGATCACGTGGAAGGGTCTGCTCTGCCAAGAGACACTTCAGGGCTCACACTGATGGTGTGGATTTGGGAAGTTTGAGGAAATCATTGGAAAAATCTCCCTCTCACTGTCCTACAGCTCCTTACAGGAGTAAAATCTCCTTTGTGGAGCAGAAAGGGCTGTGGATTCCTCCTGTGGCACTGGAGGTTTGGCCAGGTGTCCCTTTTTGTCCCCTGTGCTCTGCTGGGGACAGAATTTGTACCTGAAGCATCCAATTCCCGTTCTTTTTGTGTTTGAGCTGGGCTCGGTGCYCCTGATCTCCTGCTTTTTCCCGTCCTGCTCACTCAGCCCCTCCTTCCCCAACATCTGGATTCAATCKGCACCACATTCCTGCCCTCCCTCCTGCCTCGTGTCCCCTTCACAGAGGGGAAAACACAAAGAGGGGGAGGTTGGAGGGAGGAAAAGCCAGACAGGGCAGGATGAAGGCATTGGGAGGAAAAATAGTTATTTCTTGTGCTTTCCCGATCTCAGTKCTTGGCCTACGTGGCTCCCAAATGCTGCAGAAATGCAGGAATCCCTTTAAAATCCACTGCAAAAATCTTCTGAAACTGCCCCCATCCCTGGAAGGGTTCAGAGCCAGGCTTTGGAGCACCCTGATTTAGCAGAAATAATAATTTTGAGCCTTTTCATGGGACAAAATGAATTCTAAGGTCCCTTTCTAACCCAAAATATACCGGGATCACTGTGGGCAAAGGGAGAACCTTCCAGACTTTCCCAGGGATGGGATCCCCAAAACTTTCACTGCCCCTGGGCACACAGAAAGCTCTGTGCTGGATTTTGGGAGGATTTTGGGAGGATTTTGGGAGGTCAATGTTAATGAAATCCATCGGCTCAAACCCCCACCGTGTTTGGAGATAAAAACGGGCGAGGTCCGGTGTTAGAGATTGAGATACGAGCTTTGTTTCAGGATTTTTTGCATGTAAAGTTGTTTATTATAAAGAATTTTCATATTTTAGAAGAATTTAAGTAACCAATAATTAGTAAACAATGTATAGTGATGGGTATAGTTTGTTTTGGGGTGGTTTTTTTTGTTTTTTGGGGTTTTTTTGGTGGGTTTTTTATGGTTTTAGGTTTTTGTGAATTGGTTTTCTTGTCTTTAATTCTAATATTTATTTAGATTTTTTTTGTTCACCGAGGCAAACAGATCTTTACTGTCCCAGGCTTGCACCCCCACAATTCAGGACCTGAATCCCACGTTCCCATGAAAGCAAAAAATCCTGCTGGGAACATCYGAACTGAGAGTCCCCAGGGACAGCCGGTGACAGGGGGAAGGAGCTTTCATGTCCCTTCCAACCCAAACCATTCCATGAAWAAAAGTGGTGGCTCCCTCTGCTCCCAAGATGTTCTCCTCTGCATCCCATTTAAATTTTTTGTTAATTAAACAGTTTAGGCTGAGATGATTCCTGTGGAAATTGAGAGGGGAAAAGGAAAAAAGCAGGAATAATTTGTGTGGGAATTAAGGGGGGAAAA
>NW_026623759.1:140454-147192 GCF_030028575.1 Malurus melanocephalus | reverse complement strand
TGGAGTTAATATTGTTTAAAACAAAAAGAATGTGGATTTTCTGTGCAAGACAAGCTTGGTGTGAGAGTTATTATAAATCTCAGTGAAGCCCTCAAATTCAAAAAGGATATAAATCTAATTAAAGTGATATAAATCTAACGGGAGAAATACAGTGTAAATCCAGCCAAAATGATATCCATCGAAGGGAAGCAATGCAAATGCACCAGAAATGCCATAAATAAAATCAAAGCAAATATAGGAGATGTAACGGAAGCAATCTGAACCCTAAATCAAGCGCYATAAATACAGCGGGGTGATATAAAACTAATTAAAGTGATTTATGGAATGGACATTTCGGGAAGAATCACGGCCCACAGAAGAGGAGAGGAGCTGGAAAGGGGCACCAGGAGAGGTTTATGAGCAATAAAAACACAAAGAAAATAAACCAAGGTTAATGAGGTGCTGTGCTCCRGCTGCAAAAAGGGGCAGGGAATCTCCTCAAAGTCCCCACAAAGTTAAATCTCATTTTTTTCTCACCCACATTTCACGAGGAAAGGCAGCAAAATGGGGATGGATTCATGGGGTAAATGGTGGAAATAATGCCAGGGGAACAATGGAATTTTCCAGCCTAGGGTCTGGGGAGATTTGGGGGATTCTCAGCCAAGCAGGAATTTGTGGGAACTCAGGGGAATTCAGCCCTGAAATTCCCCCCCACACTCATTTCCAACCCAAATTTTCCTGCGAAGCAACAAAAGGAAAATGAAGGATTTGGGGATTTTCTCCTTCCCCTGCCCCTCCTGTGTTTAAAGGCAGAGCTGTCCCAAATCTGCTGTGCTTGCAGACAGACACTATGGGGACTATTTTTGCCTTAAACTGGAAAAATCCATTTGTAGTTTCCATTTCCATCCGCTTGCACATAAAATAAATTCCAAAAGGTCTTTTTTTTTGCACTGAAGTGATGTAATAATTGACCTATTACAGCCACAATCCAAATAATCATAATCAATAATGCTGTTTGTCTTCAGGGAAAAAAAAAAAAAAAGAAATTAATTCCAGAAAATAACCAGATCTGCTCAAAATTCCGTGTTCCTTTAGCTACAGGAAAGTATTTTCATTCTGAATAATAAAACATCCTCRGTTCAGCTTTACAATTGTGCTTTTCCCTTCCAATCTTCCTCCAAAGTGCCATATGTTTTATACTTGCAATTCCAACATTTTCTCGTGCTTGAAAGTCATTTGGCATTTGAGCATCTGCAGTGGYCTGAATTTAATTTTWTTTTTTTTTTCCAGAGCAAAGGAAAAGATTTATTTCATGGAAACTTGACTGGAAAGAAGCAACCCCCTCCCCAAAACCCCAACCCCAACAACYGATGTTTGAAAATCAGCCTGGAGGAAAATGCAAATATTTTTCTGGCAGATTGAGCTGGAATATTGGAAATATTTCCTGTGTTTCCTGCAACATTAATGCTGGATTCAGCAGCCACTGGGACAAACAGCTTTAAAAAAAAAACCCCAAAAGAATAACCCCAAGTTAACCAAAATGYCAGTTTAGTTTATCTGTGGGCAGATGGGACAGCTGTGCATAGCATTTGTGTCAATGGGATCTTAAAACTACTTGGAAATTGTTCTGTAAATTTATATTTTATTAATTATATTATGTTATTTATATAGAATAGAATAGAATTTATATCATATTCTCATCAAATCATGGGGATCAGCTTGAGGATGAYCAGGACAGAGTGACCAAAGAACTCCCCTTTTCCATCCCCACCTCTGATTTAAGGYTCCTCCAGCCAAAGCTCCCAGAACTCATTTATTTCCTGGAATCAAGGACGTGGGCAGACCACGAGCATCCCCTAAATCCTGATTCARGCTGGAAGGAATGAGATGAGGCTTTTGGAATGGGTGAGTGAGCTGGAAATTGGGAAATGGGTGAGTAAGAGCTGCTGCACACCAGACCCAGACTGAACTCGGTGGCTCTTTGGTGCCTCCTGCTTTTCCTTGGCTCTCAGTGATGTGGGAACAGCAAAAAGCCTCTGCTGTGATGGAATAAATCATCCTGGAATTGTCCTGCTGGGACAGATGTTACGCCAAAGGAAGGTTTTACCTGTGCAACCCCAGAATTAGAGATGGGGCAGTGTCCYTGGGGCAATGGGGACRGGATTTGGCTCTGGGAATGGTCACAGGGCAGAGGATGCAGCCTGGGGCTGAGCGGGGATTCCCGGCTGGGCTGGAGGCACCAAACTCTCCCAAATTCTCCCAAACTCTCCCAAATTCTCCCAAAGTCTCCCAAATTCTCCGTGCTGTCACCAAACCCTGCTGGTGGCTGTGAGGGGACCATCACTGGCCAGAGCAGCCCGAGGAAAACAGCTCAGGGCCTGCTGTAATTCCCAAACCCTCCTGCAGCTCCCAAATCCTTCTGCAGCTCCCAAAATCCTGCTGCAATTCCCAAGCCATCTTGCAGCTCCCAAAATCCTTCTGCAGCTCCTGAACCCCACTGCAGCTCCCAAAATCTGCTGATGTTCCCAAAATTTACTGCTTCTCCCAAACCTTGATGTAATTCCCAAATCCTTCTGCTGCTCCCAAATTCTTCTGCTATTCCTAAACTCTGCTGTAATTTGTAATTCCCAATTCTTTCTGCAGCTCCCAATGGCTGCTGTAATTCCCAAAACCTCCTACAGCTCCCAAAATCTGCTGATGTTCCCAAAATTGGCTGCTGCTCCCAAACCCTGCTGTAATTCCCAACCCCTCCTGCACTCCCAACCCCTCCTGCAGCTTCCAGACCCCTCTCCTGTTCCCAAACCCTGTTCCTGTTCCCAAACCCCACTCCTATTCCCAAACCCCGCTCCTATTCGCAAACCCCGCTCCTATTCCCAAACCCTGCTCCTGTTCCCAAACCCCTTTCTTTTCCCAAACCCCGCTCCTATTCCCAAACCCCTCTCCTGCTCCCAAAACCCTCTCCTATTCCCAAACCCCTCCTGCAGCTCCCAAACCCCTCTCCTGTTCCCAAACCCCGCTCCTGTTCCCAAACCCCTTTCTTTTCCCAAACCCCTCTCCTGTTCCCAAACCCCTCTCCTATTCCCAAACCCTCCTGCAGCTCCTGGAGGACATTTTCCTCCTGGAATCCATCCACCCTCTCTGATCTCTCCCCTCCTCGCTCAAGGCTGATGTCCCCACAGGCAGCGAGATGGAGCCAGGCCAAGGGACAATCTGTTCCTCATTGAGGTCATCCCACAGTTTGCTGCTGATGTGGCGTTTGGGGGATGGAGCAGAGCAGAACCAAACAAATAATCCCTGCCTGGCCTGGCCCCGCTCTGCAGATAAAACAGGAGGAGCAAAGGAAACCAAACTCTGCCAGGTGACCCTTTACCCTGCTCCCACATCGCTGCAGAAAACCCACAGCAGCTCCCCAGCTGGGCACAGCACCGACTTTAGGAGAATATTTTTCATATCTCCAGTCATTCTTCCCAAAGTTTTCTTTTGGTTTGGTTGTTTTRTTGTGTCTCTCCCCGTTATTTCCCCCAGCCCTGCTCTCCAAACTCTCCCTGCTCCCCTGCAGCCCCGCTGAGCTCATTTTAATGTCCCACCTCAAAGGGCAGCGGGCAAGCTCAGGAATTTGTCGGGTTCTGGTGAAAAATCGCAGCTGTCTGAGAGTTTCCTGTCACTCGGCCTCCCCTCACTCACCCTCCCCCGTTAAGGAGGTGGAGAAAGCAGGAATGTGAACCTGAGGAGCCTCCAGAGCTTGGAATATATTTTTTTTCCATCCAGCCCAGCTTCCCTTTCTGTGGCAGGTGAGAGAAATCAGCAGCACCTTTTGTGAAGCCACCCTAAAAAAGGGAAACTCAAACCCCAGAGTTCCCTCGTGAAAGGCCTGAATTCTGAATTTAAAGGCTGGAGAGCTTTGGCTTGAGCTGTGGATCTGGAATTTGGGATGAGTCTTYCTGCAGAGTAAAACCAGTGGACTCCAGTGACTCAGGGAAGCAGAAAATCATGAAAAGAGACAGCAGAGGGGAACAAGAGCTGGAATCACACAGAAATGTGTGTGAGAAGCCTCCTTTGAGTGCCCAAAGTGCAGGGACAGGAGCTCACRGATTGATAAAGGACCAAATAGGATGGGCAGGCTTGGAGAGAATTCCTCGTGCCTCTGCTGGGTGAGGAATTTCCCCTTGRCTCGGAGGAAATGCACAGCCTGGCATTAATTGAGTGGAGAAATCACATCAGATTCCCTTCACAGCCCATGGGGAAGTGCCAGGGAACAGAAATTCCTGCCTGGGATGGAGCCACGGAGGGGTCAGGGCACTGCTGGTGCTGTTTGCAAGGAAAGAGAGAATTTTTGGTGGAGATAACGGGCATTAAACACAGCAGGAGGGAGGCAGAGGATGTGGAACAGGAGGAAAAATGCTCCTGAGGCTCTTGGGATAGAAATCTCCTTTCCCTCCTCTCCAGGGACACTCCTGGGACCACCACATGGGGTCTGGCCCTGACCAGAAGCTGCTCCCCAGGGAAAATGGCAGAGCAGGAGGTGGGGATGGAATGGCCAAAGATGAGGATGGAATGACCAGGGATGAGTATGGAGTGGCCAAGGGTGAGGAAGGAATGGCTGGGGATGAAGATGGAATGGTCAGAAGTGAGGATGGAATGACCACGGGTGGGGATGAAATGGATGGGGGTGAGGATGGAATGGTGGGTGATGAGGATGGAGTGACCAGAAGTGAGGAAGGAATGGCCACCATTGTCCAGCTCCAGACCATGGCCCCTGCAACCCCGGGTTCAGGTTTTGGGCAGCTCAGGGGCTGCTCCAGTGCCCATCCCAGCCCAGGATGGGTCTGGGGGCATTGGGAAGGGGATGGATTCCCTTTCCCTGGCACGGGGGGCTCCAGCCAGCCCCACTGAGTCAGGRACAGCCCAGCCAAGCTCTGGGTGCCCCAGGCCAGCCCTGGAACCACGTGGAGAGCAGGAACCATCCCGATTCCTGTCCCATCACGTGGAGARCGTGGCTCTGTTTCAAGGGACAAAGTGCAGCAGTTTCTCATTAACAGGGAGTGAGAAGCTCCTGCTGGGATCCAGCTGCGGCACAGGAGGCAGGAAAAGCGCCGAGGAGGGGAAGAAAGAGGTGCAAAAGGAAATCAAAGCAGCACGACCGCCTCAAAGCAGCTCAGAGCTCCTGAACCCCACGGGGCTGTCCCTGCCCTCCTTCCCCTGACTGACCCCAGCGTGTCCCGCTCCCCAAATCTTCTGGGGGATCACAGCCTTGGTGTAACCCCAGTRAATTCTCTGCTATAAAACATCCCCTGGGCATTGCCAGCACCCCAAGCCCACCCCAGAACAGGGCAGAGGGAGCAGGAAGGGCACTGCCACCCCAGGGTGCTCAGAAGAGGAGCAGCCCTACTCTGTTTACATCCCCCCCAAAAAAAAATCCTTCCAGCTGCCATTCCCCGGAGGCAGCTCCCAAAGAATTTACCCGACATTCCAAGAAAAAGGCCTTTTTTTTTTTTTTTTTTTTTTTTTATTCCCCACCTACGGAGTTGGCTGCAAAAGCAGCTTCTCTCTGTACAAAAGGAAAAAAAAAAAAAGAAAAACATATTGTTGGGGAGAGGCCACTGTGCCAAATTGGCCGAGCCACGTGGGCCAGAGAGGGGATGAAGTGGCTCTTTCTGYGCTGAACGAGTGGGACTGAGCTGGAAAGGTCAGGGTTTGTGAGAAATCAAACAGGGGGATCTTCTGGAGGAGGAATAAGGAGAATGTGAGCAGAAAATAGGGATATGGTCAGTGGAGGATGGGATGGGCAGTGGGACATTCTCAGGGTGTGGGGTTGGAGGGGCAGAGGTGGAAATGGGGATGGCCGTGGTGGAGATGAGGGGGAAAAGGGGAAAAGCTGAGTTTGGATAGAGCAGGAGCTGAGCTTTCCTCCCCCTGCACTGGAGAAACCCAGGGTTGCTGTTTGGGATTGTTCACAGCACCGGGAATCCGCTTCACTCTGCCCCCACCACGCATTTAACTTTTAACTCCGATAAATTCCCTTTAAAACCATATTTTAACTGAGAAATTCACTTTAAAACCATATTTTAACTCTCAGAAATTCCCTTTAAAACCATATTTTAACTCTGATATGTTCATTTTAAAACTATATTTTAACTCAGGGAAATTCGATTTAAAACCAGATTTTAACTCAGATAAATTTGCTTTAAAGCCACATTTTAACTCTCAGAAATTCACTTTTAAACCATCTTTTAACTCGGATAAATTCAGTCTTAAAATCATATCTTTACTCCAATAAATTCGCTTTAAAATTGGAATTTAAATAATAAATACTCCAATAAATACTCTAATAAATTTGCTTTGAAACCATATTTTAACTCTGAGAAATTCAATTTAAAACCATCTTTTAACTCCGATAAATTCCGTTTTAAAATAATATCTTTACTCCAATAAATTYGCTTTTAAACCATATTTTAACTCCCGTAAATTTGATTTTAAAACAATTTTTTAACTCTCTGAGCCCTGCCATCTTCTGGGGTTGTCCCAAGGGGGTTGGAGCTGCTGGCAGGGGTGCCCTGCCCATCCCATTGCCATGGAGATGTGAATTCAAGCCGAGTTCAAAGGAAATCGTTCCAGTTAAAGCTAACAAGGCTGGCAGGAAAGCTCTGCTGTCAGCTGAAAGGGGCCAGCTCCTCGTAAAAAAAGGGGCAGAGAGGAGGTGGGGTCAGGAAAAGGGGCCCCTGCTCCAAATTGGAGATCAGACAGAGCCGGAGCTGTTCC
>NW_026623759.1:134809-139948 GCF_030028575.1 Malurus melanocephalus | reverse complement strand
CAGGGGATGTTCCCAACAGGAATGATGCTGTAATCATGGTGTTTGATATACCAGGGGATGTTCCCAGCAGGAATGATGCTGCCATTGAGGTGTTTGATAAACCAGGGGATGTTCCCAGCAGGAATGATGCTGCTATCAAGGTGTTTGATATGTCAGGGGATGTTCCCAGCAGGAATGATGCTGCCATTGAGGTGTTTGAGGTGCCAGGGCAGGGCAGAGAAGGGCAGGGCAGCCCTGAGGTGGCACTGGAGTCACCCGGGGGTCAGGGCAGGGTTTGGTGTAATGATTAATCCTGGCAGGGCGGGCACAGTGGCTGCTAKAAAATATTGGGATCTGTTTGGGATGGACAGGGGAGAGCTTTGGGGCCAGGAAAGAGCTCTGACAGGGATGATGGAGCTGCCAACCCCGTCCTCTGCCCCACAGCAGCGCTTTGAAGCCCTTCCCTGAGCCCGAGCAGGAGCAGACCTGCTGCCTGCAGGAGCTGTGAGCACAGCTCAGTGCTGGAGACTGTGGTTTTAATGAAAAAAAATAATAAAAAAAAAAGGAAGGAAAAAAACCCCCAAAGTTAGGACAGGCTCTTCCAAGTGAGCCAGGAGATCTTCCCATCCGCACCAAGGGGAGAATTGGGGCTGCAGCTGCTCCAAAATGGAGAGATTTTGATAACAGGCAGCGGGACAATTTCTCATAAATAGGAGCAAAAATACCTTCTCTCTCCTGAAGATTTTCTTCCCTTTTTTCCCATTTTTTTCCCCCTTTTCCTCTCCCAGCCATCCCATTGCCAGCTGGCTCCTCTCCCCTTGTGTCACTTCAGGGGCTCCTCCTGACTTTTGGCCTCSTCAGCGGCGTGCCCGAGCAGGAGGAGAGAAAGTAAGGAAAAGGGGAAGGACGAGCTCAGGTTTCAATGTGAGCGTGTGCAGGGAGGCAGAGCAGAGCTGGGTGTGCCAGGCTTGGGAACAAACAGGACACTGGGATCTCTGTGACCCCCCGATGTCAAATTTGGGGTCACAGCTCAACCACGTGGGAGGAGGACACAGAGCCAGGGCTTGGATCCTTGGAGTCATCTCAGGATCAGTCAAATCACAGCTGCCTTCCTCAAGATACTGGGGGGTTTGGTTTTTTTTTTTTTTGCTCCCCAAGGTTCTGTCTGCAAGTTACATTCTTTTAGGAAAGAAAAGCAACAAGTCAGAAAAACAAGCAGTCAGAAAAACAATCCAGGCAAGCAACAGTTCATTTTTGTTTCCCAATTATCTGTAATCTTAGAGCTTCTCCCCTGCAAAATGTGCTCTGCCTGTGAGGAAAGTGAGGTGCAGAGAAGCTGTGGCTGCCCCTGGATCCATGGAAGTGTCCGAGTGTTCAGGGCTTGGAATGGGGTGGAATGGGGTTCCAGGGGGTGGAATGGGGTGGTTTTTAGGGTTCCTTCCACCCCAAACCATTCCAAGATTCTGCTGAGGAGTGAGGCAGCATTTCTGTGTCAATCTGCAAAGAATTTCTCCCAATTCCATCCCTGTTTCATCTGTAGGTCCCGAATGAGGTGCTCTGATCCCTTTATAAAACCAAGATGCTTAAAATCCTGATGCTTTCCCCGGCTCTTCAGAACCAAAAGGATTTTTTTTTTTTCCCTAAATCCTCCTCACCAGAGAGCAAGCTCTGAGTTCTGTCTCTACCAGGAACTTGGCAAATTCCCTTTGGGACCTGTGCCTCCACTTGCCCCAYTCTCAGCCCTTTCCCACTGCTGATTAAGCCCTTCTGAGGCAATCCCAGACTCACCCCTACCCCGTGCTGATTGCAGAACATCCCCGTTCTCCCCTCCGCGGTGCCCTTTCATTCTACACCCAAAAAAAACCCGGGGCTGGTTGTTTTAACGCCTCTTTCAGGGTTACTCAGCCTGGCTTTTGACAGCTGATTCCTGCACGCACYGAGCTCTGCTCTCCCTGCTGATCTGGCCTGTTTCTCCATCCCTGGAAGGCATTCTGATGACTCTGAGCATCCTTTTGAGGTGGTTATTCATCCAGCTGCAACTGGAAGCCTCCCTTGGAAGGAGCCCTCTCAAATAAAAAAAAGTTTTGAACTCTGCTTGTTTTTTTTTTTTGTTTTTATTTTTTTCCTTAGGAAACTGCAGTCGCTCCTCGGAGCTCCAGAGTCCAATTTTCATTCCTGTGGATTTCTCCTCACCGAGGAGGATTTGCCTATTTGAAAGCAAGGATCTCGTTTGCAGGCTCTGTTTGCCTTTCCATTTCATTTTAATTGAATCTCTGAATCCGAGGTTGCCTTTCTTGGTGTGGTGCTTATCAAAAACCACGGACAGGGCGATGCCTTTCCTCTCTGGTTCAGTGAACACTGCTGAAAAAATTCATCTTTATCCCATGCCAGAGTGTATTCCCTGCTGTTATTAAAGCCATTGATTGTCAGGCTAAATAAGAGACTCACTTCCTAAAAAACACATTTTTTCAGGTGAGTAATTTTTCAGGATTTTCTTTCCACGTCCCAGTTTGACCCTGGGAATGCACAGAACCCCCCTGACAGTGCCAGACTCAGCCCAGCTTTCTTTCCCCACTGATCTTAAGCCTTATRGATTCTTTTTACAGCATGTCAGGACTTGGAGGATTCTCACTSTAAAGCTCTGTAGTGCCCCTTTCACCATGCATCCCTTCGGGGAATTGTAATTATTTCACATCTGGTCTCAGAGTGCTCCTGCACTTCATCAGAGAGGTGGAATTCATCCTGTGACAGCAGGACAGGCTGCACATGGTGAGGAAAAGCAGTGCCCTGAACCAGGGAGCTGCTGAAGTCAGGATTCAGCTCAGAATGGACAATTTACCTTCTCTCTCACTTCTAATATCTCCAGTTTCAAAAAAAACAGAGTTAAACCTCAAGATTGGAGCTCAATTTTCCTCTCAGTCACCATTCAGGAGYTGCTGGATAAGTGCAAAGAGTTGGTGTGGACACAGGGCAGGAGTGCAGAGCATCCTGTGCACCAGCACCTTGCTTTCATGTGTGGCAGGGCTTTGTGAATGATGCAGAAATCATCTCCAGCACCATCACATCCCTGCCAGAAACAAAGCAATCTATGCACAGCACCCGAGGGGATTTTCTTCCACTTTAAATTTGAGTTCTTGTCTGAAAATCTTCCTCCTGATGCTTCTCCCTGAGCTGGGAAGCTTCACCCACCCTGCTCAGGTGGGCCCCAGGCCAGGCTGCTCAGGGATGGGGCTGAGCTCTGGCTCCTGTCAGGAGCAGCCTGGCGGTTTGGGGCCACATCTGGTGTTCTTTATATGTGGAAGGGAAGGGGAAATGTTCTTTGTGAAATAGGAGCTGGGAGGGAAAAGGGGGAGCGGGGTGGGAGCTGAGCAAACACCCCAACCCACAGGAGGAACCACACAGAGCTCRTGGAGAGAGCCAAGGAGGGAGGAGAGGGGCTGCACCACAGCCTGGGSATGGAGAAAGGCTTGGACAGGCTCCTGGAATCGCTGCTGCCAGCTGGGAAACTAATTTCATCTCTGTTCTTTCCCCCTTCTCCCCATCCTCCCTCTTTCTCTCCCTGAATAGGGGAGGAAGGCGGCCAAGGGCTCTGCTCCAGCCGGGCTGGGTCACTCGGAGGAGGAGGAAACGCCAGGGAAAGCTGGAAAGGCTTCCTTAGGCTGAGAGAAAAGGCTGAAGAAGAGCCCAGGAAAATCCCTGGCAGGTCCTGGCCTGTCTCCAGCATTACCTGGGGAGAAGTGGAGCAGCCCGGGGACTGCTCTGAACGAATGAATGGAAGGAGAAACAAACAGCGGCTGCAAACTTTGAGTGCTCTGCCCTCTCCTGCTTTACTCTCACCGGTGCCCAGCAGCAGCAGCTCCGCGATTTTGAGATGCCAGCACAAGAAATCCCTTCCTCACACAGCCCTGCCGCTCTTGGCTGGAGCTGCTGTGCCACTGGAGGTGCCATCCTCCAAAATAAGACATAAACCCGGCCGCCTGTCATCCCGGAGTGTAAAAAACCCCTCCCCTGGCAGCTTCTGCCAGCCTCATCTCCCTCCCCCAGCCAAATTCCAGGTCAGGAGCTGCCAGGATTTTAATGAGCGCTTCCCACAGCCACCTTGGTGATGAAACCCAAGCAGGTGCACGGGGGAGATGGCGGGGACAGGGAGCTYTGTTTGCTCGCAGCTTGTTCAAACAGCGGCGGGTACAGCGATCTGCCCTCTCAGCCATCACTGGAGAGGTTCGGCGGCTTTGTTTGGCCAGGAAATTGCGGCGGAGAGCGCTTGGCTGGGCGATGTTTACACGGTGTTTTGTAGGGATCGCAGCGAGTCCTGATAAGATAGCGAGAGCTGCGGAGAGTTCGGGTGGCGGGGAGAGCGGGGATGGGAAACAACTGCGAAACTGCGAAACTGCTCTGCGAGGGGTTTGGGAAACACCCGGTACCCTACAGGCGGCACGGTTCAACTCCTGGATTCTCCTTTCAGGGGTTTAGGGAGATTTTCCCACGGCACAAGAACAGAGCTGGGATTTCCAGGGTTTCAGCCCGCTCCGGGATGGAATCCGGGRTGCTTTCCCTGCTGGAAACCCAACGGAGCTCTTCCCAGCATCTGGGGCATTCCAGCGGGGAGGAGGGGAGGAAAGGGGGTTATCAGAGCCTCGGGGAGCCCTGGCACTGCTGGAAAGGGATCCTGAGGGCACGGAGCAGGGGAGCAGCACATGGGGAACAGCAGCGGCTCCCCAGGGCTGGCTGCASGGCAATCCCAGTGGATTCTCCCTTTCCCAAAGCATGGAAAGGACAGGAGSGTTGTACCCAGGATGGACCCATCCCTCCGGGTCCAGGCACCACCTTCCCACCAAAAATAGGGAATTGAGATTATACCCTCCACCCCCGCTCAGCCCAGGCACCCGCTGCGATCCCAGCGTGGAGGGGGCCTGACCCATCGTGTCCTGGAGGGATTTTCCAACGTGCCCAGAGTTTTGGGGCTCCTGACAGCCGTGTGTGGGCCACGGAGGACACCTAGTGGCTGGCAGCCCGTGTGGGGTGTCCCGCCCCACAGCACCTCAGCAGCGGGGCACAGCTCTCCATCCTCACCCCTCTCCATCCTCAGCTACTCTCCATCCTCATCTCCTTTCCATCCTGTCCATCCTCATCTCCTCTCCACCCTCTCCACCCTCTCCA
>NW_026623759.1:111488-134380 GCF_030028575.1 Malurus melanocephalus | reverse complement strand
CTCCTCTGCACGGGCAGGATGGGATCTCTGAGCACAGGAAAATCCAGGCTCTAAAGCCTCAGGTGAGAGATGTGGGACCGTTCCAGCACTGCCCACCATCCCGGGGTGCCAGTGTGTCCCCCTGGCGTGGGCACTGCCCCCAGGGAGCCCCGAGAGAATGCGGGGCAAGGCGAGCGCGCCATTCCCTGCTCCAGGAGGGATTTGCAGCTTCCTCTCCCGTCCCTGGGTGCCAGCCAGCCCGGAACGCCACGGGAGCTGAGTCGGGACTTGATGGAGCCTCCAGCTGGAATGCARTTAATGCGCTAAAGGCCGGCCCGGAGAGCCGAGCTCCGAGCAGAGCAGGGCTCCCTGCCTTGCCCAGCTCCAGGTGCCCCTGCCCGACAGGCAGCACCCCCTCCCCGCTCCCCGGGAATGGATTTCCCCTCTTTCACAGCCGTGCCGAGCCCYGCTGGAGGAGCCGGGAGGGAGCGCGCTGGGGACGCGGCAGTTCGGGAGCTGCTGAGCCCTGCGGGCGCTTCCCAAAGCTCCCGTGCAGCTGCACAGGAATTCTCCAGCCCCCATGCCACCCTGGCGGGCAGGACCAGCGCTGTGGAGGGTGTCAGCCCTGGGGCTGTGCCCCTTGGTGCTGCTGGCAGTGCCCAGCCTGCTCCCTGCACCTGATTTTGGGCTCCCCACCAGCGACAGAGCTGCCACCAAGGCCAGAGAGAGGTGCCACAGCAAATCCTGCACTGGAGGGGTCAGGGAGAGGCTGGAGAGGCAGGGATGGATGGACAGGAATGGACAGTCAGGGATGGGCAGGGATGGACAGGGATGGATGGGAAGGGATGCAGCAGGTGGTACCAGGTGGTCACTGTGGTGCCACCAAGAACCCCATGATCTGTCCTGACTTCGAGCCGGGTCCTGCTGGGAGGTTCCTCGGGCTGGAGACCATCCAGAGGTTTGTTTTGCTGGCTGGGAGGAGCTTTTTGTGCCACCAGAGTGGGCAGGGGCAAAACAAAGAGACCCCAGTGGGTGACGGGGGGGTGGGGGCTGCGAGGGGACTTTGGGGTGCATGAGAGCCCCTGGGCTGTGCAGAGCAGGGAGGAGGGAGCCCATGGAGAGGGGCAGGAGGAGAGGGGAATTCTATGCCACCCCACGGAGGGTTTGGGATGGATCCCAAGCTCAGGCAGGTGCTGAAGGAAGGCCCATGAGCTCAGTGGCACCGACGTCAGCGCCGCCGCCGTGCTCAGCCTGTCCCCAGCCCCTTTCCAAGGCAAACATTGCACATTTTCCATCAGACACCACTTCCCTCGTGTGCCAAACTCCCCTCCCGTTGCTGCAAGCCGGGGCCGGTGTCCACACGCTCCTGTGGAATTACAGCTCCCTTCCCAAGCCTCGTGGCAGRAGCAGATGAGGGAGCTGGGAAGAGGAGCCGTGTCAAGGGCTGCCTGATCCCATTTCCACCAAAATTCCACCCCACCATGCGAAATTCCATTCTGCCTGCAGAGATGTAGCCGTGCTGGCCTCGCTGGCTCTGCCTGCAGGAGGGGATGGCATCACTCACACTCACACACGGCTTTCCCAGGCTGCTGCCACCTCCCTGAAGGCAGAGGGTGGCACGGGGATAATGCTGACCCAGGACTGCAAGCCCAGGCAGCTCAGGGCTGCTGCTGCTGCTGCTGAGTAAGAGTGGTGGATGCAAAACCCTCCCCGAGGTCTGCTCCTGACCCTCCACCTGCTTCCTGCCATGTTATCCTGAATTTATTGCCATGACTAAGGCAGCTTCAGGCCCTGAGTTCGTGCTCCTATCTAGATTTTATATTTATATTTTTATTTATCTCCCAGAACTGCTCTGATTTTTTTTTCCCCACTTCTTTTCCCAGCGTTTTCCCTCTTCCTGCTCTCTYCCCTTTCACCCCCATCTCATATTTCTCCTGCTGCCCTATTTTTTCCTTCTGCATTTCCAGTGGAGAGGGAGAGGGGAGTAAATCAGGAGCCCCACGTGCAGGCACAGCACACGCACGGGCTGGATATTTCTCTTGCTCAGTCACTGGGTGAATAAATGTCCTTGTTCCAACACGTTTTCCCATTTCACTTCCCAGGGGCTTTTCAGAGCGAGAATTCCTCTGCGCAGCCACAACGCCGGGGCTGAGCTCACGCTCCTCTCTCCTCATTTCTCAGGATTTTCCCTCATTTTCCTGATTCCCAGGAATGCAGTAATGATGCAAAACCCACCCAAAGCCTCCCTGCAGGGCAGCTGGAGTACTCTGGGTGCTGAGCTGGCTCCTGGGTGACAGATGGAGGGTTCTGTGCAGGGCAGGAGCTGCGGGGAGCAGGATTTTCTCACATCCCTGGGGTTGCTCAGCCCTGCTGGGTGGGTGGGTGATGCTTCCCCACCCCTCTGAGCCTCCTCAGGGATCAGATCCAACTCCAGGCTTTTCCAAGAGGTGAAGGAACATTTGGGGGGGCACAAATGAGCTCTACACATTGGCCAAACCCCAAAATCTGTGAGTGTGCCAGCATCCCCAGCTGCACACCAGCACCGGGAGGGGAAGAAGCACTGCTCCTCCTCATCCTCACCTGTCCTGCTCCCCTGTCCCTTTGGGCCAGGCTGCCCTGTGACCCTGTGCCAGGCTGCCCTGTGACCCTGGGTGGCTCGGGAGGGTCAGAGCTGCAGTTTCTGTCCCCGGGGCAGGCCGGGACAGGGAGTGCTCTGTGCACAGCTCTCGCTCTGCCCTCGCTGGACCACGGCCTGCAGGAATGCTTGGCTTGGGATTGCCAAATCTGGGGATTTCAGAGGATTTCACAGGAGGCTCTATGGACATCTGTCCTGTTCCTTCTTGCCCTGCTCTGCCCCTCTCTGTGCTGCTGTTTCCCCACTTTGTCTCCTGAGTCACTCAGGTCCCATGRGCTCCTCTGGCTGTCACTCCCTGACCCCAAGGGAAGGCACAGAGGGAAACTGGGGAGCAGCAGGGTTTCTGGAGAGGGGAGCCAGGGAACCAGGCAGGGACGGGAGGATTTTGGGATGGGGATTAGGAGGAGCAGGTGATGATATTTCTTCTGACGCCCAGAGCTTCATCCTCACACAGCTCAGGATAGCTGCGTTTGTCAATCCCTCCCATCACCAAAGGGTGCTCCCACCCCTTTCCCACCCGATATCCACCCCACAGCACCTCTGTCCCAGCAGGACCCTAGAGGGACGAGCTGAACCAGCACAACCCTGTAAAGGCAGCCAAGCTGTCCCTCTGCCCACTCCAGATGTGCCCTGGGAGCCTTCCCCATGCGCTGGCACACTGGAACTGCATCTCCCAGACCAGSAGAATACCGAGGGGGAAAATCAAGTTTTTAAGCAATGAGGCAGGGACAGAAAGGTCTCTGTTTGGGGGTCTGCAGTCTCTGGATTACTGGGAAGCTGATGTCTCCCAGCCCTGGCAGTTTCCAGAGGCACAGGATGGATTTGGCATTCCTTGCTCTGCAGCGTTGGACAAAGGGAATTTTTTGCTGCAATGCAAATCCAGAGGGAAACGCCCAAAGGGATTCCTGCTGCTGGGGCCAACAGCAAATTATGCTGAAAGTTGTAATTTCAGATTAAAAAGAGCGTCCTCCAAGGAGATCCTGGGGGCCATAGACCCTTGACAGCAGCTACACCTCAGGATCAAATCTTTTTCTGCAAGTACAACCTCCTGCAGATATCTGAGCAGTCTGTTCTGCCAGCTGCAGGATAAATAAAGAATAAATAAACAATAAAGAGAGCAGAATGTTTTATACGATTTCTACAGCCCCCTGAAAGCATAAGATGATATCAGCTATCAATTTCACATAAATAACCTGTCTCTCTCGCAGCTTGCTCTGCTCCCAAAGATCCAGAGCACTTTAGGAGATGATGAACAGGCTGGGGCACAGCAGAATCTCAATCTTCCACATCTGAAAAGGGAACCATCCATGAAATCACAGCTCTGGAGTCGCTGAGGCTCAAAACTGCCCCTGACCCAAGAAATCAAAGCAGATGGCAAGAAGTCTGCAGTCGTTCCTGCCAGTCCAGCTAAGGAATATGATCCCAAATTTGATCCTGATCCCGAATTTGGAGCTGGTGTTTTAGTGCTGAGAGACACCTGAGAGGTGGAACCATCTCCACCCAACTTCCCCCTCCCCACGGGGCCAATCTCCAGAGAAAAGGAGGTGGAAAAGAAAACAAAAACTCCAAACCAGTGACACAGAAACCGAGTTAAGCATCAAAGTGGTGGGGGAGATCCTTCCTGGGCTCTGCAGGCACCCAGCAGAAGCCTTGAAATGCAGATTAATTAATTAATTAATKATARACAACACGGACATGGTGGAACAAGCCCTGCGAGCACGTGGAAGGCACGCGGGATCCTCGGCGCTGTTATGAAACGCGCTGGTGGCTGCACAACCCGGGGTTTTGGGGTCCAGGGCTGCTCCCAACCCCRRCCYCTGCTCCTGTGGAGCTCCCCTCACCCCAAACCTGCATTTTTCAATGACCAATTCACCCCGTTTGAGCTGACATCGTCCTTAAACTCAGAGTTCCCTCTGGTTTTCCTCTGATTTCACGCCGAGCTGTCGCTTTGCCCTTCAGCCCGTCCATCTTCAGCCTGAGCTGGGGGAAGGGGGTGTCCCAAACCTTTGGTGCTGTCACACCCCTGTCACTGCTGTGCCACCTCACCCTCTTACACAACAGGGCACTCGTGTCCTGCCTGTCGCTGCCTCCAATAATTAGGATTCCCCATGGTCCTGCTCATAGCCTGCAGGGCTGCTTTCAGCCCTGGCAAGGGTGCCTGGCCTCTCTGGTACCCTGGAGGAGCTCCTTGGATGCTCCCGACACCCTAAAAGTCCAAATCTTGATGTAGGAAGACAAATCCTGATCGGGGATTGTCCAGAACTGAACCAAATTCACCCCCCAAAAAAAGGGAATCCTCCTGGTTCAGTTTTCCTTCCCTTCATCCCCTAATCTGAGACTCAGAGATGATGAACACATTGTCACAAAAACATCTGAGCTTCACTTTACACCTTATACAATGAATCTATCTCATCGAAATTGGGTTTATCTCATTGAWATTGAGTCTATCTCATTGAAATTGGGTTTATCTCATCGAAATTGTGTCCATCTCATTGAAATTATGGTGCAGAGAAGCCGTGGCTGCCCCTGGATCCCTGGAAGTGTCCAAGGCCAGGCTGGATGGGGYTTGGAGCACCCTGGGACAGTGGAAAGGATGGGATGGTCCTTAAGGTCCTTTCCAATCCATTCTATGATTTACCCTGCATTCACATCAGCAAACACAACACCTAAAAATTCACTTCTTAACCTTTTATCTGCTTTACCTACTCCAAAACCATGGGATGGGATCAATGGGATGGGATGGGATGGGATGGGATGGGATGGGATGGGATGGGAGTGGGATGGGAGTGGGAATAGGAAGGGGATGGGATGGGATGGGATGGGAGTGGGAATGGAAATGGGATGGGAGTGGGAATGGGAATGGGAGTGGGATGGGATGGGATGGGATGGGATGGGATTTAAGGTCCATTCCACCCCAAACCATGAAACCATGAGCTGCCCTCTCTGCCAGGAGCACCCCACCGACCCGTCTGGATGTGCTGCTGTCGGAATGTGCTCCCTGTGAGAGCAGCACGGAGCCCTGAACCCGTTCTGCCAGCTCTGCTGTCACCCTGGGAGCCGCTTTCCTGCCCTGGCATTGCCCAACGGCCCCCACATGCCTGCTGGATTGATCTGTGAGCTCTCCTGCAGCACAAACAGCCCGGCTGCGCCCCGGCGTCACAAATTCTGGGCCGGAGATTTATTTAATGGAAAAGTGGAAGAAATGAGGAAGGGCTGGAAATATGCAGGGCTGTGGATTAGTGGGGCAGAGCACGGAGCAGGCAATTACCGGGCAGGTTCCCTGCTCCTGCTCAGCTYGGAGTTGTTGTGAGAACCAGGGCCAGTGAATCATGGGCTGGCTGAGCCAATTCTGCCTGACTCCCCATGACTTCATCACTGCCTGCTGTTTGAAAACCTGCTCTGGAGCCWGTCTAAAGGAGTGCCCCGGGCTTGGCTTAACTGTTTCTGTTCTATTTAGTTTGAAGTGGACCCAGTTTCTTTCACTTTTTCATCCTGGGGAGATTGGTTTTCCAGGCACCAGCCATGTGCAGCGATATCACATGGTGGAAACGCTTTGGTACAAGGAATAAAACATCCCAAATTCCTGGTACAGTAAAAAAAAAAATGAAGTTCAGAACAAGAACAGCAGCATGATGAGGCATTAATAAAAAAGAGCAAGGGTTTGGAGGGATCATGGTCATGAAAAATAAGAGGAAGGGTCACGGTCATGAAAAATAAGAGAATGCAAAAGGTGAAAAATAAGAGAAAGCAAAACATTAAAAACAAAAAGGCTGTGCAGCAATTTCAGGGGAGGAAAAAAAACTTTCATTTTGCGGAAAAAAAAATTTGCCAGCTCCTCAGCCCATGCCTCAGTTTCCCTAATTGCTACGTGGGGTTACCAGCCCAGACCTATTTTGCAAAGGTGTTGTCAGGTTTAATTTGCGAACCTTTGAGAAGCTCTGCCGAGCCTGTGCAGATGAAAGGGCCTGCAGATGCCACCCGTGGGTGTGTGCTCTGAGTCACAGGCACAGCCAGGGACGTGAGTGCTGGGACAGCACCGGCCTGGGGACGCCTGTCCTGTGCAGGAACAGAGCAAAAATCCCAGAGGATGCTCCTCCAAAAATGAGCTCATGCTGGAGACACCCTCTGGGAGGGGTGAAGATAAGGAGATGGACAGGCTGGGGTGTGTTTTGACTCCCAAATTTTCTGGAAGGGGTGTTTATGCACAAATTGGCACTGGGAATGTGAGGTCCCCGACGTGAGGAGGACACGGAAATGTTGGAGCAGGTCCAGAGGAGGCCRARAGATTGATAACAGGAGATGGGCTGAGAGTGGGGAATGCTGAGGCTGGAGAAGAGGAGGTTGTGTGGAGACCTCAGTGCATTTTCCCGGACCTGAAGGGGCTGCAGGGCAGCTGGAGAGGGGGTCTAGATCACAAAATGGAAAAGGGGAATGGGTGCAAACTGAAAGAGAGGGAGTTTAGGTGAGATATTGGACAGAAATCCTTCCCTGGGAGGGTGGGGAGGCCCAGAAGAAGCCTGAGAGCAGCTGTGGCTGTCCCTGAATCATCCCTGGAAGGGTCCAAGGCCAGGCTGGACGGGGCTTGGAGCACCCTGGGACAGTGGGAGATGCCCCTGCCATGGGAATAAATGATCCTTAAGGTCCATTCCATCCTATTCTGATTTACCCTGCATTTGCATCAGCAAACCMAACACCTAAAAATTCAACCCTCAACCCTTTTATCTGCTTCACCTCCTCCAAAATCTTATCAAAGCATCAGGAAAACAAACCAAGGCCACCTCTGTCCAAGCCAGACCTCTTCCTAGGGATGTTTTCTGTTCCTCAAGGATTCACCTTGGCTGGAAAAKCTCTGCTGAGCCTCCTCTGTACACGTGAGAGAGAACAGGAGCCTCCACCCTACAGTATTTTTAATTACTTGGAGACCTACAGGACTGTTGATGTTCTAAAGAACAGCTCAGCCCAGCAAGAAATGCATTTATGTCAGTCAATTTTTTTTTTCTTTTATGAAATCGGGTTTTAAAAAACGCATTGCCCTTTCCTGCACCGGGGAATGAATTCTGACTCATGGGAGGCTGTGGGCCTATTAATAAAAAACTATTAATGAAAAAAATGCCCTTTCCCCACAACCATTATCCAAAAAATGCAGAATGCCGAGGCATTTTTCATAAAGGGAGAGTCATAATGACAGGCAGGCAGCGAGAGGGACGGATCCATGAGCCAGGAGCCCAGAAAAAGAATTTCACTTTCTTTTTCTCTCATTTTGCACAGACAAAGCCTTTAGAAGCTGTGTCTGTAACTCAGGTTCTTTCCTTTTCCTATCAGACCCAGAATTTATGCTGTTCCTGCTTTGCCTCTGTTTCTTCCACACCACAGAAAAATCTGGAAAATGCAGAGCTGGATTTTCACTCAGATCCCTTCCAACAGGGGATTTTTAAGGAGATTTTTTACAGGTAAAATCCACCTTCTCCAGCAGCGCCACCGGTGCATTCTGAGAAAACTCAATTAAGCRCAAATCTCTGGCGTGGTTAATTTGCACCCTGGGCATTCATCTMAGAGCAATCTCACTGAAATTCCGAGTCTGATCCGAAGTGATGTGAGGGGAAGATCAACCTCGTTGTTTTGAAGTCTCTGGAATCCACCAGTGCCTATAAAGAGTTTTTTTTTTCCTCCTAAAAACTTCTGTGATTCCAAAGGGTGAGCATTTCCCAGGAATTCAACTGCTGGAGATGGATTGAGTTTTTAAATTCCTTCACTTTTTTTCTCTGGCAAGTGGTATTTCAACCATCTAGGCTGAGAAATGGTTCCTCTTCCAGGTGTTTTCCAGGTGTTTCTCAATTCYGAGGACATTTATGGGCAGAGCTGTGTAGGACACAGCTGAGCTCTTATCTCAGAGCACACAATGGGGGTTTGATGGGGTTTATTTTGCCACTCATCTCTTGGAGATCCTGTGGCCTGTGGGAAAAGCAGGGCCAGCCAAGTTTTGCTTGTTCTGGGTCATTCCCAGGTCTGGATGGCCAGACCTTGCACAAACCCAAAATAAAAATCAAAATAAAGATAATGGAGCTGTTTAAAGCCGGTATTAACCACGCATCTCTCATCCCTCCTGAATGCAGCGAGCCCTGGGGGGAGCCTGGCTGAAGAATGCTTTGTTCTAGGCGTTCATTTTAATTACAACCCCAATCTTTCTGGTGCATGGGGATGACCCAGTTAACAAACCCACCTTGGGCATCTTGTGGTCTCCCCGACCCTGCCCATCTCTGCGAGGAGGGAACCTCAACTGCCGGCCAAATTATTTTTGAAACAAGCGGTGGAACTGGTTGCTACATCTTAATGAAAATGACTTTTTTTTTTTTTTTTTTTTTTTTTTTGGGGGAGCCATTTCTATGTATATAAACAGCCCTTCCTCCCCAACCTGGTTAGACAAGAATGTTCCTGGGTGTGGACTGCCTTGTATAATTAAGTGCACAGCTGGAGCTTCTGATCCCTCCACGTCTGCTCGTTCCTTTCCTCCTTTCCTTTCCCCCATATCCACCTCGGCGCGGTCGGGGCGCGCTGCGTCACTCGGGGAGAAGCTTCRCCACATTCCAGAGCCGTTCCCGGCTGGGATCGCGACCAGGCAGAGCCTGCCTGCCTTGGAGRGGGCTGAGAGACGGGAGCTGGAGCACAGAACGAGCAGAGAAACCTGTCCAGAGCATGGAAACGGCCAACGCAGCGAGGACCAACGGCACCGCCGGCAAGGCCGAGGACGCCAAGAGCCCGACTGCCCCTAAAAAAGAGGAGGAAGCCAAGAAGGCCACGAGCCCTGGCGGAGGCGAGAAAGAAGCTATAAAAGGCACGGGCGGTGCTGCGTTGGAGACGGGGCAAATCAAGAGCTCCCTCTTCTCTGGGAGTGACTGGAAGAGGCCCATCATTCAGTTTGTGGAGTCATCCGACGAGAAGAGGTCAACCTACTTCAGCATGGACTCGGCCGACTCCAAGAAGATGCAGTTCGCCGGCGGRCAGATCGGAGACATGCGGAGGCCGGCGCTCTCCTTCCCGGAGAAAGGCGACCTCAGGAAGTCCCTGTTCTCCTTGGATTCCAAAAAGAGCTTCCTGCCCGGGGATGGAGAAGCGAGGAAGTCTTTGTTCTCGGCGGGGCAGATGGGCGAGCTGAAGAAATCCTCRCTGCCCTTGGTGGAGACGGGCGACCTGAGAAGACCCTTCCACAAAGCCGACAGAGCCGCCGGCTCCCGGCCCCGCGTCAAGCTGGAGGACGTTCTCTGCGACTCRTGCATCGACAACAAGCAGAAGGCTGTCAAGTCGTGCCTGGTGTGCCAGGCTTCCTTCTGCGAGCTGCACCTCAAGCCCCACCTGGAGGGAGCGGCTTTCCGCGACCACCAACTSCTGGACCCCATCAGGGACTTCGAGGCCAGGAAATGCCCCGTGCACGGCAAGACCATGGAGCTGTTCTGCCAGACYGACCAGATGTGCATCTGCTACCTCTGCATGTTCCAGGAGCACAAGAACCACAGCACGGTGACGGTGGAGATCGAGAAGGCGGGCAAAGAGGTAATTTTGTTTTGATTTTTATTCCTTCCCGTCCACAGCAGCCTGCAGATGCCGAGGTCACGCCGCAGCCTGCAATCTCTGCTCAGATCACGCCTGATGCTGTGGTGTTTGCTGGGGAGCTGATACTGCCTGGGTGCTGCTGGCCGTGGGATTGTGGTTCTCCTAATCCTGGTGGGAGCAGCAGAGTTGTGCTGCACACTGGGTTTAGGGGATGGAGAAACGTTTTTTTCAGCACACTTGAAGATTGACACCTAAATTCTACTTTTTTTTTTGTTTGAGTTTTCCCAGTGTTTGTGTGGTGTTACCCACAGAAAGGTGGGCACTGCTCAGGTTCAGGATTTCCAGAATACAAATTGTCAAACCCGTGGCTGTTACGGTTACTCATGGGCACCAATAACTATTGAAAATTGCTATCTCAGCTCCTTACAGTGAGATTATGTTGTTTTTCTTTTTTCTTTTCTACTGAGCCACACCTATGGAAAGAGTCTTTTGAAGCTTAGGTGAAAAAAAAAAGCCCAAAACACAGTCATTTCCACTGAAGTGTTACTGCAGCAGGTTCAGAGGATGGGCATTCAGGGGGATTTCACTGATGAAATGTCTTTCACTTTTGTTTGCTGAAAGCCTCCTRTTGTTTGCTTTCTGGGTGGATGAGGAGTATTTCACTTGTTCTRGCAAAAATCAGAGGCTCACCACTTTTGGTGATGCACATCCCCGTGGTAAAAGCAGGTCCTGGCCTGGAAACTTTCTAAGCAGGCAGGACAGGARAGATGCCAGAAAGGAGCCCTGGAAAATGATAATTATATCAAACAAAGTGCCTGGAGTCACACAGTCAGCACCTGGAAGGGCACAAGAGCTCCTAAACCCCAAACCAGCGCTGTGATGTGGTGACCAGGCAAACACAGGCAGCTGCTGTGAGAAATTCTCCTGCATGGGAAGAAAAATTTCACTCTTTCTAAGGAGCTGGGAAGATTCCTCTCATCGGGCTGAAGGAGCATCTTGTGCAGAGCTTTTCTCTGTCTTTGCTCTTTTCCTGCCATGTCATCTCCAGCCTGAAAACCAGACAGAGCCTCTTCCAYGTCTCAGCAGCCAGCCTTTCCCAAATTCCTGCAGGGCTCGCCAGGCTGCTGTTTGTTCCCTAATTGCCCGTTCCYGTGGTTTTGATGTCAGCCCTGAGCACTGCAGAGCTGGAACACGGAGCTGTGTCTGCTGCCTGCCGGGGTGTCCAATTCCCACCCCGAAATGAGGGCAACAGCTGCTTCCTGAGGAAGCAAAACTGCTCAGATCCTTCCTCCTGAGGCTGGCGACACCTCCAGCACCTTGATTTTAAAAAGACAACCACGGATGAGCAGAGATCTGTGATTTAAAGGCTGTTTGATTCCTCCCCCAGAGTCCTTGGGCCACCCTCRGCTCCTGCACTGGCTCTGCTGCTGCTCAGCCCAAAGGGTTGGGGATTTATCACYGTGAATCATGCACATGTGCAGGTTTCTCCTGACAGCGAGTTCCATCTTGTTGGAACTCGAGCGAGCATTCACTCAGACAAAAACAATTAGCACGAAAGCTGTTGCCTACAAATGCTCCTTCCCACCCCTGATTTATTCACCAGAGGTGGAGCCTCGGCAGCAACCACAAGGAGCAATGAATATTTCCAAGCCCCTGGTGTGTAACACCTCTCCTTATCAAATCAGTCAGAGCAGGAATGTCCCCACAAATGGGAAGGGTGGCTGGTGCTGCTGCCCTTTTGGAGGGTAAATCAACAACCCCACACCAGGTCATCCCTATCCCTGCCCTGTTCCTTCAGCTTGGCTTCCCAGCAGCTCCAGGGCAGCTTTAAAACTTCCAAATTCATTCTGCTGCTGGAGTGGTGACCTGAGTAAAGCTGCATCCGGACAGAGCCTTTCATACAGTGCTGGATGTCCAGGATTCTCTGGTTTAATCTCTGGTTTATTCCCTGGTTTAATCTCTGGTTTATTCTCTGGTTTATTCTCTGGTTTATTCTCTGGTTTATTCTCTGGTTTAGCCAGGATTTCCCAGTCCCTGGCTGGTTATGATTCCAGAAGTGGAGAGGGTTCCAGAACTGGTGTTTGTTTCTCTCTGTTGTGCTGTGCTGCCAACCTGGATGCTCAAAGATTTGGCACAAATAAATCTGGAATAGAATAAACTGTCYCAGAATAAACTCAGTTTGGGTGCATCAGCCCTTCAGTCATGCAGGATTAATGCAGGTTTCAACCTCTGTTGGCTGCAGCCCTGCAGGGAAGAGAGGAGCTGTGCTTTAGGGTTGGGAAAGATCTTTCTGTGGAATTAGGAAACGCTGCTGGTCCCATGAGCAGACAGAGACAGCGCAGCCRGGAGGACAGGGATGCAAACAAGGCAGGGCACAGACACTGTAGTTAGAGCAGCACAGAGCCTGCTATCTCTGTCCAAAACACAAAACTCAGCAACATTTTCAGCCTTCCAGGAGCCTGGGGTGAGAGTCACTCACCCCCTGCTCCTGCTGAGCAGACTCGAGGGAAAGGCACTCAGACAGGATCTGTCCTGACTTCCCACCCAGCGCTATTTGCCTGTTGCACCCGGCAAACCTTTCATGCTCTCCCCAGATCCACTTTGCATTCGTTTGCTGCTGCAGATTTAAAGGAGGAGCAACAGTTTGCAGCAGAATCAGCACAAAAAATCAGCCAGGAAAAAATCTGTGAGGATGGGAATGATCACTCATGCCTGAAAAGTGAGGGTGCTCCATGAAAGCGTAAATAAATCCAGTAAAATGTAAAACCCTGGATTTATCAGCAGAAGCAGAGCCCCATTTGAGCCAGCATCCCTGATTCTGAAAGGGGATCCTTCATCCCARACCTGTTTTACAGGCCTGTTCTCCAGGTGAGACAACTTCACCAGTCCCAGAGCTGGGAATAACCTGGCACTGCCTGCCAGCACAGCCTTGGGGTCAGCCCAGCTCGGCTGAAAAACCCTGGATTCGCTTTTCTCTTTAATTCTTTCCCTTTTAAAGCAAAGTTCAGTGTGCAGGAAGGGGAGCTGGGTGTTCCTCCTCCCCACGGARCAGCTTTGAAAAGTGGGGATTTCACAGAGCTGAGCCAGGCTTTGAGGGAAACCATCCACAGGGATGGATCTGGAGGGATTCTCATCACTCACTGAGCAGAGAGTGAAAAAAAAATAAAACCTGGGAAGGGTTTTGGGGGCCTCTCTCACYGGGGCAAGGTGGCTGGGAGACCTTATCTACACCAGCTTAAAATAGATGTTCTGTCCCCAGAGTTTCCTGCAGGAAGGACACTGTTCCCATCTGGAAATCTCGTATCAGGGGGTGGTGACCTGCTGCAAACTGTGGCCTGAGCAGATCTGCCTGTTTGTCCAAATTCTGCATTAATCCTCCACTCTGAGGAGGGGAAATCCATTTTGCAAGCCAGGAATTCTCCCCAAGCTGTGCAGGGAGCCTCATCTCCCACAGGAACATTTTTGCAGGGTCTCCAGAGGGTTTAACCCCCTGAAACCCCAATGTGCTCAACAGGAACTGAGATGGGAAAACGCAATTTCMAAGAAATAATATCTCAACCAAAGAAATAATATCTCAACCAAAGAAATAATGTCTCAGACTTCTCAAACTGCTGGGACAACGAGTTTGAACAGCGCTTCCCCAGCTCTGGGACTGCCTGTGGATGCTGCTAATTAATGGCAGGTTAATGAGCAGAGCTCTCCCAGGCTGGGGACACTGGGATGTTCCCTGAGCCAGGGCCTGGCTTCCCAGGGCGTTGAGGGCATGATGCTGCTTGTCCTGCAGAAACCACCTTGCATCATCGCTGTGCAGGTCCTGCTCAGCACCGGGGCTGGGCGCAGCTCGAGGGGGTTGGATGAACACTCYGAGCTTTCACTGCAGCCTCCTGAGTGCCCTAATTAACTCAGAGTTTAATAGGGGAGCCTATCTTAGCTGGAAGGTTCTCAAAGTCTGCGTTCCTCAGCTTTCTGTGGTTAAAAATTGTCTAAACCTGGATTTTCKGGATTTTTCCCTGCTGTTCTTCTTATTTCTGCACCCTCTACAACTGGTGGTGTTGCTGTCTTAACTCTATTTGGGACCTCCCAAACCCCAAAAATGGATTTGTTCTGGGTGGTTCTGACCCTRGAAARKCTRAGAAATATGAAGAAAAATAGAAATTTCCCCCTGGGGAATGAAGCTGAGACATTGCCTGTCCCTAACACCTGTGGGCCCTATACTCTGATATACATGGGCAGATAAAGCACCCTCCCAGACAAAGAAATGGTCTTAAAAACATCAGGAAATCACCTGCTGAACCCTTTGATGTTGTGCTCCACCTCCAGAGCACCACTCCTGAATCCCTATGCCCATGCTGCCAGTTTTTCCACCATTCCAGAATCTCCCTGTACCACTTTTTAACATTTTTTTCCTACATTTAGGGTGGTTTTTTGTAGTTTTTATTTTATTTTTTTGCAGGATCACACACTCCCACCTCCACTCACCTCCCCCGCCCTTGCTGAGTGTGGGATTTGCATCTCAGCCATTGGGACCATCTCCATCATTTCCATTTGCAAATCATAAATCTCCCTCCAAATTGTTGTAGGGCTGCCCTTAAATGMCTGTTACATCCCAAACCACCTTTCTGCGTGGTGTTTGAACTGCTGAAGAGTCAGGATCACTTTTGCAAATAATAGTTCCCAAAATTCCTTAGAGAATTTTAATTAAAAAGTGTAATATTGTTATCACTACCTTCCAGCAATCACCTGGTTTATTTATTTTTTCCTGTCATTTTTGCTGCAAATCTTTTGAGTATGGGAGTGTTTATATGGCTGTGAAAAGGCCTTCCCCAAAAAAAAAATTTTTTTGTAAGATTTGACTCGCATTCTTATAAGAATGCTCAGATATTTGGGGGTGAGGAGCGAAATAATAGCTCCAGGAATTAGGTTTTTGCTTTTAACAATTAATTCCACCTGGATGCAGCTCTGTGGCTCCAGGAAACAACCGGAATTTGGGTGTAATTTCTCACATTGGTTAATGCAGTGGATAAATGGATCTGAAACATTTCCATCTCATTGCATTTCCCTGCTGTGAGGAGTCTCGATGCACRGGACATCTCCCACCGCACGTGGGAATGGAAAGCAGCAGGAATTCCTCCAAGTCACTGTCTTGAAAATGTGAAAATTACGKGATCAAGCTCAGCTCTTTGTTCATTTGATCAGCAGCAGGGCGAATTTTCTCATCTGGAAGGCAGTGTGGGTTCCCTGATGAACCTGTGCCASAAAATCCTTTCATGTGAAACCCTAAACCCCTGCAGAGGGTGAGAATCAGCTCATGGTCACTGCCGAGGGTGTGTGGATCGCATTTAGCGGGCCAGTGCTCTCCCAACTCCTAAAAACAATTTAGAGATGCACCTTTTGTGGCACTGACACACCTCAGAGCACATTTCCCTTGTTCCTTCCCACTTTTCTCRTGTTTTATAAGGCAATAAAACATCATTCACCCTCTGTGAACAGGAATTTTCTGAATTATTGCAGCTGGGGTTGGTTCCAGCTCCAGAGGGTGCTCAGACCCCTGAGTGTCATCAAAGAGCTCCTCTCTGGGCTCATTCACAGCTTCTTCCCTGCTCTTCATTTTGAGTGGAGAAACAAAAACTTCTAAACTCCCGAGGGCAGCTCTGATCAATAAAGACCCAGATTTTCCTGCTCTGTTACRTTCCTGGATGGGCAGCTGGAGGGTGGGAGTGGATTTATCCATGAGTGAGAGTGGATTTATCCATCCATGCCTCTGATTGTTGGTCTGAATTTAAGCGGTTTGGGTTAATCCAACCGTTTTCCAGGAGATCCTACACGAGCAGCGGGTTTTGAGGGCTTTCCCAACATGGCACAGGACACCGGGAATTTCTGGCAGCTCCAAAATTCCTCAASAGCTCAGGGCTGGGTGTCCCACAGCCAGATTGCCTCCAGCCACGGCCGTGACCAAGCTGCACACGCACGAAATGCAGAAATGCCCTGACAAAGGCTGGGGCAGGATCTGTGGGGCTGTGATGGTGAATGGGAACGACCCAGGGAGGGGTTAACGGGGCAAAGCATTGCCAAAATCTGGGTCTGATCAGGGAAACAGCGATTTGGGGAATGGTGAATGCCTGCCCAACCTCCTCCATTGCCATGAATTCCTGTGCCAGCCTCAGCTCTGAGCTCCTCTGGAAGGCACAGAACAACGAAATGCAAATGAATCCCAGCAAAGCTGCTGATCTCAGCTGAGCAGGTTGGCTGCACCTCCTCCCTCCTCCTTCTGTGGTTCTTTTAATTTTTTATTTTTTTATTTTTTTCCAAGCATTCCCCAGCTCCATCGCTACATGAAAGCTCTCAATTCAGAGCAAATTAATCCACAATCCTGTCTAAACAGAATTCCTGCCGGAGGCATCATCCTCTTGTTGCAACACTCGTCAAACGTCATTCCGTAATTACATGAAAACTGTTATTGCTGCACAGGCACACCCTGGGCTGGGCCCTGCTCTGCACACACAGCTGAATTTTGAAACAGCTCCCTTCCCCTGCAGCTCATGACTCCCATGTGATTCAAAGCAGCCCCACGACAGCCTGGGAGGGAGCTGGATCTGCTGGGCTGCTGCCCGGGGGCAGCGTGTGATGCCATCCCCAGCCTGGAGCTCCCGGCTCTCTCAGCCTCACCAGGCTCCCTCCCCGTCCCCTCTTCTCCCCRCAGGCCGAGCTGTCCCTGCAGAAGGAGCAGCTGCAGCTGAAGATCATCGAGGTGGAGGATGAGGTGGACAAGTGGCAGAAGGAGAGGGACCGCATCAAGGTGTGTTTGAGGTGTTAAATTCACTTTTTCCTCCTCTGATCACCCCGTTTTTTCTCCTTCCCATCCTTTCCTCAAGCCACCCAGCTGTTCCCCGCTCCATCCCTTCCCAGCCTCTATCTCATCCCTATCCCAAACTCYGAGCCAAATCTTGGAAACAACAACTCCCACTGAAGTCATCTTGCGACATTCCCTGCGGGGAGATTGGGGAGATCGAGCCCCGGTTACAAAACCAAGGCACCTCCCTGCTCTGGGTCCTTTTTTAGGTCCTTTATGGCCCTTCCATCACCAGCAGCCAGGCAGAATTARAAACAAAACCCACAAATAACCTGCAGGAGGGCTCTGGGCTGCCCTGACAGAGATAAGGCAGCAGAACAGATGCTCTCACCCCAACAAACACCTTATTTATGGTGGAGCAGCTCATTTCCATGCTGAGAGAGGGCTCCTTTATAATTCTTGCACCGTGGTGAGAGTTGGGATGGAGTCATGGCATTATTTTTTTTTTCATTTCTAGCCTAACTGAATAAAGCAGTGAAAGCACAAGTTGGAGACACCCCAGAAAATTTGCATAATATTAACAGGCAAAGCCATTCTTCTGCCTTTTATGTGGTGCGAGCACATTGGCTCACCAGCTCTGCTTTTCATCTGCTTTATTATTACTGTTATTATTATTATTATTATTATTGTTGGAAACCTGACCTAGACATTTTGACTCTCAATGGAGCTCCATCCACAGCCCTTCTGAGGAATATTTCAGAGGCACCTCGAGGTCAGGCTGGTGAAAAGCTTTTCAGCATCTTTCCTCCTTTGAAATGGTGGGAATTCGGTCCTTAAATTGTCCAGGAGGCAGAAGCATGATTGAGGAGTGTTTTTAAATATCGTCTGTGAGCGCAGGAATTGAAATATGAGAGATGCTCTTCCAGCTGGGAAGGCAGCACTCCTTTTGGATTGCATACATGTGACTATTGCAGGAACACCTATTGCTTGTCTTGGCACAACTTCCCTGCTGCTAAGACTTGCAGAGCTGGAGTTTCCATGATCTAAAATCATAGAGCTCTTGGATTTATCCCCCTCTGTGTCCCTCTATTAGCAAATAGGGAAATGAAATTGAATTAAATTTTAATATTGAATTTTAATATTAATTTTCTTTCTCCTCCTCTCCGTGCYCCTTCCCCATCCAGAATTACACCACCAACGAGAAAGCCACGGTGGACCAGCACTTCAAGGAGCTGATCCGTGACCTGGAGAGGCAGAGGGATGAGGTGAAGGCTGCCCTGGACCAGCGGGAAAAGATCGCCTCCGAGAACGTGAAGGAAATCGTGGAGGAGCTGGAGGAGAGRGCGAAGCTGCTGCGGGAGGACAAGGAGAACAGGGAGCAGATCCACCAGATCAGCGACTCCGTGCTCTTCCTGCAGGTGACACAGAGCTCATTGGCACTGGCTTTGTCCCAAATCAATCCCTTGTGAGTGTGAGATGTGTGAACCTCCCCCAGTTCACTGCACATCGGTGTCAGGGATTCACCTGGACATGTGGAGCTGTGTCTGCTCTGCAGTGAACTTCAGCCTTCCATGGTTTTATTATGGACATGGTTTCATTATGGACATGGTTTTATTATGGACGTGGTTTTATTATTTACTAGAACATTTTCCTGCCCACCTTCCCTGCTTTCCTTTGCACGTTTGAAGTCAAACATCAACCACTGCCCTTGGATTCAGCCTCCACATTGTCTGCTCCTCATTAACCAGTGCTCCCTTTGATTTTTTGCCAGGAATTCGGGGCTCTGATGAGGAATTACGTGCCCCCTCCATCCCTGCCCACCTACAGCGTGCTGCTGGAAGGGGAGAGCATGAGCCCCTCCATGGGGCTGCTCAGGGACGACCTCCTCAACGTCTGCATGAGGCACGTGGAGAAGATCTGCAAAGCAGACCTGGGCCGCAATTTCATCGAGAGAAACCACATGGAGAACGGTAAAACGGCCAAAATATCCCCCTTCCCTCCCTYCCTGCTCCCCTGGGTGCAGGGTCAGGAAAAAATGAGGATGATGAGAGAAGGAGGAGGATGAAGGAGGGGGGAAAGTGGGAGTGGCACCGCCTGTAGCTGGAATGAATTCTGGAATATCAGAATATCTGCCGCTCCTTTGTGGGGGTGGAATCAGTGGAAGTGCCAGGGATTTCAAGTATCTTGTTTAGGGGATCAAACTGCCCCCATTTCCCTGATTCCTGGCTCACATTAGGGTTTTGTGTTTAGGGTTTAACGGGCTCAGCCACCTCCTGTGTGGGGTCAAGAGCAGCCACCCTTCCCTCCTGCCAGAGCCCTGCAGGGATGTTCTGCCCCGTGCCAGGCTCCCCCAAACCYTTGGAATTCCAGCAGGACATTTCCCACGAGGGAAAACTCCCCAGCTCTGCTCAGTGAGGGGGGAAGGCGGTGTCAGAAAGGCCAACATGGGATGGCAAATTTGAAATCCTATTTGTACACTGAGTTAGCTTGTGTGACAGAAAATATTCTAAATGCGAGTCTCAGCCTGTGGAACATGAAATAACCCTGTGAGAACCTGTCACTGAGAAGATGATACRTGAAAATCGAATTTTCCCAGTGAAAAGGGCTCCGTTTGGGTGTTTAGCTGCAATTTGAGTTGGATAACTCTGCTCCGTGTTCCCTCGGGAAAGCTTCGCTGCTCTCAGTGGTGTTTAAKGTGATCTTTAAGGTGAGCAGACAGGTCCCAGCCAACCCCACAGCCCCAAAATTCATCTCCCCAATTTACAACCCACTTCCTCCCAATTAGCAGCGGATAAAGGGCTTGTCTTACATCAGGCTCTCACCTCAGATTAGGACAGGGCACCACAACGGGGCTGTGCTGGCTGCAYTTCCCTGGAGCATTTGGAACCCTGGGCAGGTTGCTCAACCCCACGGGCTGACCTCTTGCCCTGGGATGGCAATGAGTGGTTGTCTCACGGGGTTRTGTCAGGATGTCATTGAGGAACCCCAGATGCCAGGGCAGCAGTGGGTGACGGGAGGATAAATGGCACCCTGCTCTTCCAGGAGGATGTGGGAGTTTAAAAAGTGCAGGAATAACCTGGAGGGAGGTTGGTACAACACGAGTTGTGCTGAAAATGGGCAAAATCACTGTTAATTCACCCAAATTAATAATATTTCCTCTCTATTAACACCTTGCTGCCCAGTGCTGCCATTGTCCACGAGATGTGAGTCCATTAAATGAAACAGATCCTTTTGCACCTTTCAGGAAGGGCAGGGATCACATCCCAAGTGCTCAGAGCCAGATTTTAAACTCTCCCTGCCTTTAAAGCAGCACCAGAAACTGAACATTGCTTGTCCTTCAACATCAGCACTGCAGTATTCCTGGCTGCATTCTCAGCACTCCACGTGCTCCAGAATTACTGAGGAATTTGACAATAATTTCATGTCAATAGATGACAAACAAATCCAAAAATCTGGGCATTTCTCTGAGAATTACTGAGGAATTTAACAATAACTTCATATCAACAGATCCAAAAATCTGGGCATTTTTTCTGAGAATTACTGTGGAATTTAACAATAACTTCATGTCAATGGGTGACAAACAGATCCAAAAATCTGGGTGTTTTTCTTCCTTCTCTGTTCACCTGAAGCTGTGCAGAATTTCCACCTGCTGGGCTGGTTCTTGCCACTCCTGAGCCATTTTCCTTGGCCATTTTTATAACCCAACAAAGTTCCTCATCTACTCAGTTCTGGTAGCCCAGGATCAAGCCTGGTTACTTCTTGATTATTTTAATTGGAATCTCCTCCGTGCTATTGATGCCGTTATGATTTGAAATTCACGGAATTYGAGCACCAAAACATTTCTGAGCAGGGCAAGAAACTCCTGCCTGAAAGCTGAGTGCTTTACCAGGGACACAGCTTGGAGTCTGCCTAATGAAAAGTTGGGAAAAGTCATTTATGGYRAATCCCAGGAGCTTCAGAGCTCTCYCCCTTTTCCAAGCCACGGTTACAGATGAAAGAGGGCAGCACTCTGCATCCAGTGGCTGCAAGGGAATTAAATCCATTAAGGAGCTCTGGAGTTATTAACTCAGACTCCCCCTGAGTCACTGCAGCAAATTCATTTGCAGCTGGCTTGATCTTGTGCTGCAAAAAAAAAAAAAATTTAAAAAAAACTTCTCAGGAAGAAATATTATATTAATGGAATGAAAGCTTCTTAATAGCAGACTCCAAAGGGAATCCTTTTAGTTGTCATAACAGGTACCTGCATGGCAAGGAGACAAATAATCAGGGAGCATTCAGGGAGCTTAAATAGCATCGAAATAAATGGGGGAAATGAAAGAAAAGTTTGTTATGTGGCTGGAGAGTGAAAGGATGGAGCTATTTCAACATGAAAACTGAATTTGCTTCCTTGCAGAGAACAATAGAGACCTTGCAAGAAAGTGTTTTTATGAGCAAGTGTAGTGATAAAACATCATTTCCTGTGAATCAGTGTCAGAAAACCAAACCCAGGCTGTGTGGGAGTGAGTTTGATCCTGGAACTGAACCAGCCACTCTTGTCCAAGAGTTTGGAGCTGTTTGCRCCTCAGCTGCAGCATCTTTCTCTAAAAGCTGGAGAAATCAACCCATTTAACCCTCCCTGAACTGATTTCTGGGGCTTTAAGCAGTGGCAGTTCTTGATCAGCCAGCCCCGGGCTCAGGTTCAACACACAAAAGGAGCCAAACTCAGATTTTTTGAAGTCAAGGGACATTTTTAGCCACACAGCAATATTTTGGTAAGAAAATGCCTCATCCCTCAGGTGTCCCTCTGGATTTTTGGAGATCCTCAGTGGTTGGATCCTTCAGCTTGGCTCTGCTGCTGAGGGAACATTTTATTTTGGACTCTGGGCAGCTCSAGAAATGTTTTAACTCCCAGCCAGAGATCCCCCAGGGAATCAGTGACACCAAAGGGCCTCCCCCATCTCATTCCCTGCTCTGCTTCTGCAGGTGACCAYCGGTTCATGATGAACAACTACGAGTGGAACCAGCCCGACAACCTCAAGAGATTCTCCATGTTCCTGTCTCCCAAAGGTACAGCACCCAGGGGTGCTCAGGGACCCTTCCAGCCTAGGAAAGGAAATTCATTGTTGATGAGTCAAATCCCAAAATTTGCTGTCCCTCACACTTCCAGACCCATCCCTCTGCCTGTTTATGCTGAGTCTCTTCCGAGCTTTGGGAGGGTTTTGTCTCAAACAAGGCAGAAAAGGTTCTCAGTTTATGGGGAAGAGCTGGAGTGRCTGAACTCTGTCCAAGAGTGAATATAGGGGAGGTTTAACATGGGTTAAACTGGGATAAAATCAGGGGTTTTCTGCACCCTAAGCTTATCTCTCTGTGCTATCACGTGAAAGCTGCACTAGGATTTTACTTTCACCAGCAAACATAATTTTTCCGTCCAGGAAAAGGACAGAAGAAGTAAGGAATGTGTCCTAAAAAAAATTAAGAAGCAGGGGTCTGGAGTTTCTCTCTGAGCTCTGACACCACGAGCCCTGGTGATTTCCTTTGTCCCAGTGGTTTCATGGCCACCACAGGATGAGTTTTTAGAGTGAACTGGTGTTTCCAACCTACTCAGCTCTAAAATCACCATGGCTATTCCCAAATCAGCACCCAGAGCATGAAGCTGAGAGTGCTGAAAGCCCAGGCAAGGCAGGGACCAGCAGAGCAGGAAGGGTGGCACGGAAGAGGCGATGAAATTTCCCCAGATGTGTCCAGCTGTGCTCTGCAGGGCCATTCCAGCAGGGACACTCCCTGAAGGCACATCCCTGCTCMTGCTGGGGTTTCCTGGCATAACCCAGACCCCAACACTGAGCCCTTTGTCTGAATTGCTGCTGTGCCCTCATCCTCTGCCCTCAGCCCACGCCTGGCAGCGCCCTGGCAGCCCTGAGGGTTCTTTGGAGCAGGGCTGGCATTCCCATTTCAGCTCTTCCC
>NW_026623759.1:109303-110853 GCF_030028575.1 Malurus melanocephalus | reverse complement strand
GGTCAGTGCTCTCAGGAGTGCCTGAACTTCCCTCTGCCCCTCTCTGGAGCTGCTGGCACTGGGCAGGAGAGGATCCCAGCTGGGATCATCCTCCTGCAGGGTGAGGAAGGTCCAGGAGGAAACTCCAGGCACTGCAGTGAGGGCTGTGCTACAGTTCAGCAATTCCTGCAGTGTCTTTCTGACTCCCCAAACATTGGGGAAACATTTATTCCACCTCCACAGCCGCCTTTTCCTGGAAACGCAGATAATGCTGCCTTCCCAATTACTCATTTTGTGGTTTTCTATCAACAAAGGGACTTTTGACCAAAACAAAGCAGCCCAGGATTGCACAGGCTGGGCTGGGGAGGGAGCAGACCCCAGCAGGGTCAGAGTGTGGGGGGACAGAAGGGATCAAGGTGCTGGGGGGGATTTGGGGAGCAGAATGAATCAGTAGGAAAAGCAGTGAGCCATTTATCTGTCAGGCTGGTTGGCCAAGGGTTACCCCATGAATAATGCAGCATCCCCAGCATCATTTCATTCCTATCCTTGAGCTGTGGAGGTCCAGCAGAGCAGCCGATTTCATCTTTGCTGAGGAATCCCAGAAAAATCCGGGACCACCCCATGCATTGTGTAATCCCTCATGGCAGCTCTGCTCCACACCCTTTTTCTGGCCAGGCTGGGTCACTGCAGATTCTGCCCCGGGCCACAGTGGAAAGTCTGTTGGCTGGAGTGAGGAATGCTCTGTGATAATTGCAGCATTAGAGAACTGAGAAATGGCTCAAATTCCAGCTGAATTTGTAAGGTTTTAAGCCCTCTTTGAATTTGAGGAGGATTCCACTGCTCTTGTCATCAATGAATGGCTTTCACTGAAAGAGAGGAGGTTTAGATGGGATATTGGGAAGAAATTCTTCCTGTGAGAGTGGTGAGGCCCTGGCACAGAGAAGCTGTGGCTGCTCCTGGATCCCTGGAAGTGTCCAAAGCCAGGCTGGACACTGGGGCTTGGAGCACCCTGGTGTCCCTGCCCATCCCAGGGTTGGAATTTTTAAATTCTAGATGATTTTTAAGGTCCTTTCCAGCCCAAACCCTTCTATGACCCAACATTTGCTTGCAGGGGTGACACAATGAGGCAGAGGGGAGACATAAAAAGTTTCAAAGCTGCCTCAGATCTCAGCTGCTCCACGCTCCTTTCTGTCCTCTCCCACTCAGCTTTCCTCTCCTGATGTTGCAAACAGGGGGAGGTTGGAAAAWTCATCTTGGAAGTCTCTGAATGAGGAGTAGAGGGATTCAGGCACCCAGAGAGAATTTTGTGTAAACAGAAACATGGCTCAGACAGTGAAGCAGCCCACAGGATGGCAGCAGAGCAGCTCCAAGGATCCATCTTTTGGCCTTACTGGGAGCCCAGTGCCTCCCAAATGGGCTGCAGCAGCTTCAGTCTGAATCCTGGTGCAGCTCTGGAGCTGGGGAATGCTCCTCTGCTGGCATCTCTGCAGCTCTGAAAGCCAAACCTCTGCCTGCAGATCTCTGCAGAACGCTCACCTTGAGGAGCCAGACCTGAGCTGGCTCTTTGCTGC
>NW_026623759.1:103595-108385 GCF_030028575.1 Malurus melanocephalus | reverse complement strand
CACAGGGAAAGGAGGTGGAGAGCGCAGGGAAGATCCCAAATCATCACCCCGAGCCCTCAGCGGAGCTGGTGGCAGCACCAGGCCCCAAACGCTCTCAGAAGCAACAGGGGTTTCTCTGATCGCACAAACACYTTTTATTCAGCTGATAAGTTTTCAAACACACAGCCTGGCCCGTGCTTACACCTTTTCTTCCCAGATCCCCATTTTCCTTTCCCCCATTTCTTTCCTTTGCTCCGTCCCTCAAGGTCCACCCAGCCCGGGGGAGCGCTGGCGACTCAGGGCCACACCCCGGCCCGTCCTGCTTTCCACGCCACAGGCAGGGCCGTGTCCCTCTCATCTCTCCRCTCTCAGATTCCTCCTGCCAGCCAGGGCAGCAGCAGGGGAAGCCTTGCTGTAATTCCAGCGGGGTTGGAATGAAGGGCAGCGCTGGAGCTGTCTCTGCTGGCCCTGGAGGAGCGGGGAGCTGCACCCTGAGCTCACCCCATATTCTCTCCCAGATGCCTTTTGTCCCGGGAGAAAAGGGCCAGGGCTGTCCCCCCGTGCCCCCMGAGCTCCCAGGGTGTGTTTGAAACCAGCCCTGCACCCCGTGGAATAACCCAACCTCTTCTGTCTTCCAGTAGGCAATGGCACTAAGCTGCCGTTTCAGTTCTCCTCGGTGGGACAGAATCCGCCCGGTGACTTCAGCAAACAGTCTGATGGGAGCCTCTTCACTAAGACCGGTACCAGGAGCTGAGTATTCCCCTTCTCCTGCCCCYCTGGGGGGGATGAGCCCCTCAATCCCGTTCTTGGCTCCCTGGAGTGGTCCCACACCTCAGCCTGGCTGTCCATCCCACAGGCGCCCACTCAGGAGTGTCCATCCTCAGGACTCACTGAGCCAGGGCAGCAAGGAGCATTTAAAAATGTCAAATTTTTAGCTAGGGAGCAGGTGAAGGGATTTGAAATTTGGTTTGCAATGGGTAGGGATAAATTTTAGATGATTTTGAGGGAGAGAGGACCCCACCGTCATTTACCACTCTAGCTTCATTGCTGAAAAATAACACAAAGAGCATGAACTTACAAAAAAAATACACAGGAGCTGCCTGTCCTCCTTCTCCTGAACCAGAACCCCCATTCACAATCTCAGCATCCTCTTTTCAGTACCTGAGGGTGCCAGAGGTGGAATCCAAGAGCACCAGAASGTGCCAAGGACTGATGCACTGGGGATGGCGGGGCAAGGCCATGGTGTGACACCGTGCCATGGGCAGTGGCACAGCAGGGTTGGTGTCACCCGTGGGCACAGCAGAGCTGGAAGGGGCTCAGACCTCTCTGAGCTGCCAGAAGAGCTGCAGGAAGCCAGCCCTGTGCTCTAATTAACCATCCTGCAGAGCTCCCTGCACCAGCCACGCTGCTGACTTTGGGACTCGGCCTGAATTTAATTGGGCTGATTGCATTCCACCTCTGCGCGTTCCTCAGACATTTTAATTAGCCAGCCCTTCTCTCCTGCCTTTTCCTGCCTGATTGGGTGCTGGAAGAGGCATMTGTCTGATGCTGTCGTGTCCCAGCCTGGGGACAGCTGCCTCTCCACGTTGAGCAATGCAATACTAATGATGTGGCACTTCCAGTCCTGCTGCTCGTCCCCACGCCTGTCAGGGGACACTGGGGTGACACTGGCAAGGGCTGAGAGGTGATTTTGGCCGTGTTTTGTCCTGTCACAGCTTACCCCTCCATCGTGAGGCACCAGTCTACCAAGGTGACGCCGCAGACGTGGAAATCCTCCTCCAAGCAGTCGGTGTTGGTAAGGAAAATCCCCGTGGGGGGAGAGTTCAGCCTGRTCCAAGGGGGTTTCAGACATGGATGGGGTTTTTAGGGAATAAATTTCAACCCCACTGCTCCCGTTCTGGATGCAGGTTAACCCCCAAATTCTGCAGCTCTGCGGGGTGGGAATAATCAGTKCTGGGAAATGATGGTTTGGGAAAATTTTGGGTTAAAATTGGGTGCAGAGGAGAGGAGCTGTGCAGGTCCTGTGAGGTGACAGTGGTGGGRCTTTTCCTGCCTGCAGAGTCATTGTGTGACATCCAGAATGTGGCAATGACACCAAAGTCAATGCCATAATCAGCTTTGCTGATTACACTGTGCAAACACAGAACCAGAGGTGAAGGGTCAGAAATCACCCCAACATCTCCAAACCACCCATTTTTCGCTGATCATTTCCACCACAACATCTCCAAACCACTCGTTTTTCACTGATCATTTCCACCACAACATCTCCAAACCACTCATTTTTCACTGATCATCACAAGAGGCACAGGGCAGTGATGGTTTAGGGCTTGTAGCTCAAACACACAGTATTTAAGTGTGAATAAATCAGTGAATGCATGGCCTCAGGAGCACCCAGTTAATCTGCTTTTATTCCCACTGTGCTACATCAAGGCCTTGAAGGATCTCAGTTAAGGCTGTCGAGGCTTTTGCCCCCATAGATGAAATTCTTTAATTTTTTTTTTTTTATATTTCTGATTGTGAAATTCTAATTTCACACATTTGTGAGAGGTTATTTACTGTTGCACAGAAATGAGGGCTGAGAGGAGCAGAGGGTCAGGAACTGAGAGAGTTCCCACATGAGGGAAGCACTCACCAGGTAGAAAGCRGCTGCCTGGGGGCTGCAGATGGATYTGCTCCATTTTCTGCTCCTGTGGAAGSGAAGTTCCTTGGCAAATTCTTCCAGGAAATCCAGCCTTGAGCCTTTGAAGGTGCTGCAGCAAAATTCTGCCATCCCTTCTGCCTTGGGTTTCACCGCTGCCCCTCTAAAATATCCTCACCCACATCTACTGTGTGTGCCTGGTGATTTTTCCTGAATCCCACACAGAAAATCTGGGTTATTCTCCCACCCATTCCTTCCCTGTTTTCTTTTCCTTTCCCCTGCACACATTTGCAATGACCATTTCCTTTTTATAGCCAATATTCACCACGCAGCCCTGAACCTCGCAACTGAGCTGATAAATATGAGCATTTAAAAGCCCCAAAATAGAAATACACATTCTACTCTGCAGTATCTCTGCAGGAGCTTTTATGGTCGATTGGGCCAATAATCTGGCTTTTAAAATAGCCTTAAATGTGTATTTAAGTAATGTACGTCCTAAAAGGTCTGTAAATATGAATTTTCACAAAGGGCTGYGCTGTTTAAGGAGGAAGGACTTTTTCACGCCCAGGGAGCTCTCTTAAATGAAGCCCCCCTCTTTCATATCTTAATTATGTTGGAAATTAAAGCCATAAAATGAAAAGAACCTCGACAGTGAGCAGGAGGTGTTGAGCACTGAGCAGAGAAGGGCTGGGTTTGCTCTGCTGGGCTTCCCGCTGTTCCTGATATTAAATTGGGCTGCACTGAAAGGGTTCCTGTGGGGTCTCTCCCACCTTCTCAAACCTGAGACAGMCTGGACATTCAAAACCCCATTTTTTCCTGATTTCCATGGCCATTCCTTCAGTGGTGTGAGGACATTTCTACCCAGGCTGGAGATGGTGTAGCCAGTGATCCCAATAAATTAATTTTCTGCTGTTTTTGCATTGTGACGCTGCACAGCACAACTTTGCACATGTTGGGGGCAGATCAGAGGGAAATTCCAGGTGTAGATTCTGCAGAAAACAGAGCTGGAGAGGCAGAAAATGCCAATTTCTGCAGATTCTGCCCCATCTCTTCATTTATATTTCTGCTGCAACACACAGAGGCCCAAACCAGCAATGCCCCATTGTGAGAGAATTCACCTGCACAGGAATTTAGGGTTTGCCAGCCAGGGAGCACAAATAAATCCCCCCCATCCTGTAACAGCTCCGAGTGTGACAGCTCCCCTGAGCTGTCAGCTTAGTTAGTAATTAAAACACACSGGCAGAGGCATAAAAATAAAGGTGACATTGCCCTTCTCCCTAAATAAAACCCCTCTCATCGAGCTGTGAGTCACAGGCTGAGGTTTTACGTGAGGCATCATTTGGCTCAGCAATGAGGGCCGTGCAAAGCAGGTGTGGAAATCAAAAAAAAACCCCAAAGTTATTGGGATGTGATGTCTCCAGCACCTCCAGGAGGGGTGGGAGAGGAGGCTGGAGGTGTTGGGACAGGAATCTGTAGGATGGGGATGGATGGGTGAGGGGTAGAGGGTCAGGAAAAGGAGCGGAGTCAGACTCATGTCCAGGAGTGTGGAAGGGATGTTCCTTGAGAATTCCAGGAGGTTTTGGGACAGGAATTTGTAGGATGGGGATGGATGGATGGATGGATGGATGGATGGATGGATGGATGGATGGATGGATGGATGGATGGATGGATGAGATTTGGGGGATCAGGAAGAGGACGGGGGTCAGACTCACATCCAGGAATATGGAAGGGATGTTCCTTGGACATTCCAGGAGGTTCTGGGGCAGGAATCTGTGGGATGGGGATGGATGGGTGAGGTTTGGGGGATCAGGAAGAGGACAGGGTCACACTGACATACCCCAAACTCTCCCCTGCAGTCACATTACCGCCCCTTCTACGTCAACAAAGGCAACGGAGCCACCTCCAACGAGGCGCCCTGAGCTCCGGAAGGTTCCGGGCCGGAGCGAAGACTCGGCTGAGATTGTCACCGATGTCCCTGCTACTCTATTAACCCTTGYTGCTCCAGCTCTGCCGGGGAGAGGGGGGCGCAGATGGAAATTGGGAACTTCTTCCCAAACCRCCCCCTCRCTCCGAGAGCTCCRCAGGCCTTAACAGCATAAYCCCATCCTCTGCTGTCCCCTCRCTGTCCCCTYGCTGTCCCCTCGCTGTCCCCAGCTGCTCTGCCCCTCCTGGG
>NW_026623759.1:96153-101096 GCF_030028575.1 Malurus melanocephalus | reverse complement strand
TCCTCTTCCTCTTCCTCTTCCTCTTCCTCTTCCTCTTCCTCTTCCTCTTCCTCTTCCTCTTCCTCTTCCTCTTCCTCTTCCTCTTCCTCTTCCTCCTCCTCCTCCTCTTCCTCCTCCTCGTATTCTTCCTCTTCCTCGTATTCTTCCTCTTCCTCGTATTCTTCCTCGTATTCTTCCTCTTCCTCTTCCTCTTCCTCTTCCTCTTCCTCTTCCTCTTCCTCTTCCTCTTCCTCTTCCTCTTCCTCTTCCTCTTCCTCTTCCTCCTCAGACAGGACAGGGCCGCTGGTGATGTCAATGAGGCCCCTCATGTGTGCACCATTCTGCAGAAATAAAGGAGAAAGTTCCATGTCTGACCAAAACCCACGGCATGAGCTCTGTGTTTGGTGTCTCTGTGCTCTCAGCGAGATGAAATCTCTCCGAAATGTCTTTCATGTGAGCAGCAGGCTGGGGAAAGCTGTTTTCCCCGGCTCTTAGAATAATTTTTTTTTTCCCCCCCTAAAGCTCTTTCACTACTTTAGGGGTTATTTAGGGTCAGAGGGAATTCCCATATCCTTGAGGACCCAAAGCTGATGGGTTCACTCCCAGTACAKCACCCTGGAATCACCCATGGGTCAGGTCCCAAGCACTGGGACCACAAAACCCCTTCCTTTTGAGGGCATTTCTGGAAAAAAACCCCTCAGCCTGTGCCAGAGTTCACCTCACCAGTGCCCACTGAGGCAAAAGTGTGTTCATGAATTCACTGGCCAAAATGAGATTATTCWGCCCCAGCCTGGATGTGAATCTCACCATTGGGTTCCTCCACCTGCCTGAGCCCTTCTGGGGACCTCAGCTCAGATGTCCCGTGTCCATCACAGCTTCTCCTTCCTCTGAGGGAGAGTTATCACCCCTGAGGGWGATAAAAAACCCCTGAGGGAGAGAAAAAACCCCTGAGGGAAAGATAAACCCCCTGAGGGGTGCTAAAGGTGCAGATTCAAASCCAAAACCCAGCAGATGTAACACCGACAGCTCCTTCAAAGAGCGATTGCACATCAGGCTCTGTGGCCAAGGGTTATTCCCASCCCCAGCTGGAATAAAGCAGGAAGATTCCAGAGGATGCCTGGCAAATTTCTGCTCCCAGGCACGAAATGCCTGCTCTCTTTTCCCAGACATCACACCAGCTCTCATCCTGAAGAGCCAGGATCCCCCAACGCACTCGAGAAGCCGGTAAATCCTCCTTGTTTACCCCACAAGGGAGTTGGCAGAGGAGAGAGCTCGGCTCTTTCCCATCAATTCCACTCATTGCCTCCATTACTGTTATTACTGTGATTAAAAAGCAATCAAAGAGAAATCTCCTTCCTGTCCTGGAACTGCTGCAGAAATGCTCAGTTCCACYGCTGGAGCAGGAGAAGGGAGAGTTACGAGCACGCCCTGCTCTCCTGGGTGCTGTGACACCCAGAATTGGTGATGGAGCTCCTGGCCTGGGCACTCAGGGGCWGCCAGAAGGGCTGGGATGGAGCAGTGAATCTTTTTGTGGATGAGGGGTGGGTTAAATGGGATTTTTTTGGGTCCCTTCCCAACCTGATGGGTGATGGGTGTCCCTGGTCCCCCCAGCTGTGGGGTGCAGGGGACACTCATCACCCAAAAATGGGCTGGGTGACACTCATGGGGTGACTCGGGGTGAAACCAGCCCTGGGGTGAGTCTGGTCAYGGAATTTGGGTTGGAATGGACCTTAAAGGCCACCCCATTGTAAACCCTGCTCTGGACGGGGATGGCACCTGCTGGCCCAGGCTCCTCTGTCCCCAAGGGCTTGGGGAGGGAGGTGGCTCTGGGGACTCGGTGGATCTCAGGGACAGAAGGTGGCTCCATGGGCCGGTCCAGGGGTCAATCCTGGGGACAGGAGATGGCTTGGGACTGGTCCGGGGATCAGTCCAAGGAGCAGGAGGGTCACGGGGCTGATCCCAATGTGGATCCCGGTGCAGGAGATGGCTCAGGACCAATCCCAGGACAATCCTGGTGGGGGGGAGGGGGGAAGGTGGTGACTCCCTGGACAATTCCCGGACAATCCCRGGACAATCCCAGGACAATYCCMGGACAATCCCAGGACAATCCCAGGACAATCCCGGGACAATCCCAGGACAATCCCGGGGCAGGTGACGGCTCCCTGGACAATTCCTGGACAATCCCAGGACAATTCCCGGACAATCCCGGGACAATCCCAGGACAATCCCGGGGCAGGTGACGGCTCCCTGGACAATTCCTGGACAATCCCAGGACAATTCCCGGACAATCCCGGGACAATCCCGGGACAATCCCTGTACAATCCCAGGAGAATCCCAGGACCATTCCGGGACAATCCCCTGTACAATCCCAGGACAATCCCGGGGCAGGTGACGGCTCCCTGGACAATGTCGGGACAATTCCCGGACAATCCCAGGACAATCCCTGTACAATCCCGGGACAATCCCGGTACAGAGCCATCCCGGGCCGTTCCAGGTCGCTCCTGCCGCCAGGTGTCAGCGCTCCGCCGCGCTCCATCCCTGCCGCCACCGCCACCGCCGATTTCCGCCGCTCGCCCCGCATCCTTGGCTTTTTACCCTCAAAACGAGCAAAACGCGGCTGCGGCACCCAAAACAGTGAGCCTGTGCTCAGTTCTGCCCCAAATTCATCACCCCGAGCATGTCCCTAACCCGGGCACAGCCGCTCTGCTCGCCGTGAATCCCCTGCCATATCCAGCTCAGGATCAACACAGCCGCTTCCAAAACATTTTTTTCTCTCATAATCCATTCAGCTCACTCAACCACTTGACTCCAGTCGCCAGAGCAACGCGGGCCACTGTTTTATCTTCGTTCATATTAACCATAAAGTTTTAAAATGAGCAATCCTTCCGAGGCATAAACAAGAATTACAAAACCTAATTGCTCGCGAGCCCTTCGATTCTCGCCATATTTTATAACGACATAAATTTGCCACTCTCTTGCACAAAGATAACGCGGAGATAAAGTGTTTGAATTCKCTAATTAGCAAACATAAAACGCGGGGACGAGGTCTTAATGAAACTGTTGGGATGTTCAATCAAAGGCTATGATAGCTCCTGAATTTTCATTGCCTGGAATCAGATCTTTGGGGTTTTTTTTCTCACCTCGAGGTAGCTCCTTACAGGTTAATATTGTCCTTAACCTGGAAAAAAAAAACCAGCCCGGCATTTAAGCCAGATAAAACACACATGGGTAGTTGTGGGAATTAATTTGCACGTTTTAGTGCTTTTAAACTAATAATCCTACACTCCCCCATCAGCCACATCTCTGGGCCTGGAGTAGTAAAGCTTCTTATATATGAGAGCAATGAAGGGTGAATGTTCTGCCCTTTCTGGTTGTTATTGCTGGGTCGCCACTGTTTTGTAAATAAGAGTTTTCAGAGTTGCTGTAAATGGGAGTTTTGGGCCCTTCCTCCCTGAGGCAGCATGAGGGCACAGGGGTATGGACTAAGGGGAGCAGTGTCCCTGGCACTGCTGATCCCATACCCTGGGCTCTGGGATGGGTTTTGGGGGGGATTTGAATCAGATTCTGTCAAACTCCACCTCAGAGTATTTGTTTATGACAGAATCTGATCCCAGTCATCCTTCCCGTGGCTGACACCCCAAACCTGCTCTAGTCTGACTTTGATGAGCTATGGGAAGAACTTCACAAGTCCTCGATGCCCCCAAATCCTGAATTGGGGCTGAAAGGGCCAACAGATCCCAAAGCAGTGGGAAGGGTTTGCTTTGCTGGAGCTGCTCATCCCCCCTGCATCAGCTCAGCACCCACTCACAGTGATTTTATTCAAAATCTCAGGGCCAGAGCTGCTTGTAGGGTCTTTGGTGCTGCAGCAGAGCTGTCTGGTTTATAGGGATGCTTCCAGAAGATCTTTCTATGGGATTCTTGACCCCAAACCCCCCCCAGCAGGAGCGCTGGCACTCCAGCTCCATCCTGCTTCTCCCTGCTCCTGCAGTCTGACAAACCCCATCGCCTTTCCACCGTCTCTCAGGGGCAGAAAACTCCTTAAATGATCCCTCTGAAGGTCACACTGATGCSTTATCAGTCAGGCTGATCTGAAATAGAGGCCAGACAATGTTAAGAGAATGAGAATAGACAACTTTAATCCAGGCCTAACAGGCCCCCTGGTACATTGAGGGCAGACAAAGCCTCCTCCTCCTGAGGCTACACCCAAAATGGACCCCGAGTCATGAGATCGTCACCTTTTATAAGTTCTGCCTTATTAATATATTGGGCCTCAATTCTCCAATGATCTTTACAGGTGATGATATCACTCACCCCAAACTTGCTCCCCCCAATTCTCTGTTGTTTCCATATTTTGGGGCTCTGAGGTGTCCTTGGATTCAGGCTCAGAGAGGAATTGTTTTGTTTAAAGATGGGAGAATGGTAGTTTTAGTGTTATACTAGAGAAATACAAGAATACAGACGCATGAAAATATAGAAACTAAAAATCCAAGGCATCAACACGTGTGCCCTTTCCATGGGGTTTCCATCCCAGGGAGGATTTTCCCATTTTCTGCCCGGCTCCTCCAGGGGACGGCAGCTCCACGGCCGCGCTCTCCCTCCTGCTTACAGATTCCGGGAGTGCTTTCCCTCTGCAAATCCTGGAGGATTTAATATCCACTGTGTAATCTGCTGGCACCAACAGGCATTATCTAACTAAAGCTCAAATTGAAAACGCTCGTCTTTTCATTCTCGCTGAGCCGTGCTGGAAAGGATGGGCTGGGTCCAGTGGAATTGAGCCTGGCTTGGATTAAAACCCAGCAGGGAAATCTGCTGGGTGACACCGAGATGGTGCAATTGCCCTGCCAGGTGACACTGAGATGGTGCCACAGCTCCAATAGGTGACACTGAGATGGTGCCAGGGGTGGGTCCCATGGAATCAAGTCTGGCTCAAATTAAAACCCAGCAGGGAAATCTGCTGGGTGACA
>NW_026623759.1:91266-95085 GCF_030028575.1 Malurus melanocephalus | reverse complement strand
TTGTTGGCTCCATCCATATTTTACACCCCTCAGACATTCACCWCTCACTCCACATTGATCTCCAGATCACAATGTTGAGCATCTCTGACACCTTTTTTTAATTCCCCCCTCACATTCCTCTCAAGTGAGCGATGCTCACCTGCCCTCCCCCTTTCCAGCACATTTGAAGAACAAAGCCAATTCTTTCATTTTCATGTCATTTTTTCCCCCCCTGCTTTCCTAAGAGACCACGGAGATAAACCTCCCAGTCCCAGCAGCAAATCAAGAAACCCTGCAGTACAAATAACTCAAAATATTTGTTACAAAAGGCGTCCTGGTATTTACATATTTGCTCCCAGTCTCCCCATCTAATTAGACTCTGAATCCCAGATTTGCTGTTGCTGCCAGAGCTCTGCTGTTTTCCTGTTTTGGGGTTGTGTGAGGTGGAACAATCCCATTTATGCCTTTGGTGGAGGATGAGGCAAAACCCAAAGAAAATTGGATGCTCCAGTGATRCAAAGGTAAAATTAATGCCAAGGTAAAATTAATTCAGTTTATAGCACAGAGCACCCATGCAGGGTTCAAATGTGGGGCAAAGACCGACCACCTCAGTGAATTAATTTTTGAATTTGAGATTTTGAAGGTCTTTGTTTGAAGATTTTTTGCAAGAGCCAGGAGCTCGGAAATAACAATGATGTACTAGGAGAAAWTGCTGGGCAATTGCTGAGAAATTGAAACCACCACTGGCAAAAAATCTGTGGATGTAAGAGGAAAAAAAAAGAAAGAAATAACAGAAATAGGAGAAACTTTTCCAGCAGGTTCTGCAGGGACCTGGATTATCCAGACACGAGTTTGCTGCTGCTCCACGTGTGGGACAGAGCCAAGGGGAGGAGGCTCAGCTCCTCCAGGAGATCTCTGCTGGGTTTGTTTGTGCAGCTTTGGCCAAACTGGGGGAAATGGGGCTGTTCCTTCAGTGCTGGGGTAAAGGATGGGCTGGCACAGGAGCAGGATCTGCCTGAGAAGAGCAGCTTTGGAATATCTGTCCCAGTGTTGCTGTCAGGCTTGTTGCTCATCAGATAAATGGATTAAATCCCTATTTTTTCACGTTAAATAATTTAGGTTTGATTAACGGCAAAGGGGAAAAGGAGGGAAGGAGTTGGGAGAAGACAGCAGGAAAATGAAACTCTCTGAAAAGATGTAAATTGGGAAATTTTATCCTCATTGCCTCTGGTTCCCTGGCACGTGGAAGGATGGAAACATCTCCATTGGAGGGACAGGAACAAGTGAGAAAAATCCCCCTGCCATTCCTGCACTGGGATGTGTGGAATTAACCGAGCCTTTATCAGGCACCCTGCCTTCCTGAAATTCCCTTTGTAAAAAATCCCTTCCTGAAATTCCCTTCCTGAAATTCCCTTTCTGAAAATCCCTTCCTGAAATTCCCTTCCTGAAATTCCCTTTCTGAAAATCCCTTCCTGAAATTCCCTTTGTGAAATTCCCTTTTTGAAATTCCCTTCCTGAAATTTCCTTCCTGAAWTTCCCTTCCTGAAATTCCCTTCGTGAAATTCCCTTTGTGAAATTTCCTTTTTGAAATTCCCGTTTCACCCCCAGCAGGGTCAGGAGCCACCAGAGAGGCTGAGATTCGTGCTGCTGAGATCCCATCCTGGCATTTTGCTGTTCCAGAAATAAACTTAAGCTCAGGATTTATCTCCCCTTGGTTAATGCCTCAGAAAAGCAGCCAAGAGCCAGCCCTGGTGTGCCGTGGGCTGGCCCAAGGGGAGCTCACAGCTCCAGATAGTGAAAGCCAAAGAAATTCTGGCTCCTGAGTGCTGCCCAGTTTGTTTTCTAGAATTTGGAACCCAAATCATTTTAATTTTTGAAGGAAGGCGTGCTCAGGGATGTGCTTTGACTCAAGAGCCCAGAGAGCGTTTCCACCTTGGAATCACCATCGGCTGCGCTGACCCAAACCTGAAATTTGGGCATCTCTGCAAGAAAAAATGATCAGAAAACACTCAGCAGTGGGGAGATCATGGCTGGCAGAGAAATCCTCTCTGTTTCTGCTTTTCCTACCAATTTAAGGCTCGCTTGCTGCCCCACAAATTTCTCTGRATTATTCTGTCCCTGACCAGGGAGGGAAGGGATGATCCTTGCTCAATCTTTGCTGCCTTTTCCCTGTCCTGGGAATTCCATTCCCAATTATCCACCTTGGCTCCATAAATCAGGATCTTGCTGACCCTTAAATAAGCAAAAAAAAAAGTTCCAAAATTTAGGAATCTTTGCGCRTTTTGGGACTGAACACCAAACCATGAAATCCTGACCTCCTCTCCAGTCGAGGGGGACGGCAAAGGAGACAGCAGCATTAATTATTGATCCCAAATGGAATTAATAAAGCAAGAACATTCACTGCAGCYGATAAAACGCTCTGTGCCAGATCCTTATCCCCGGGTCAGCAGCAGGATCAAGACAACTTTGACAAACAAGATGTGAATCCTTGTTTTTCCCAAAGGAGAACAAAATCTGGGAGCTGCTGAGGACACAGAGCGAGTTTCCATCAGGAAATTAAAGTCAGGATCAGCAAAGCCTGTGCAGGCCTGTTGCTGCTGGGACWATCYTTTCCATRYCCTGTGGGATGRGATTTAGGATTTGRGATTTGGGATTTGGGATTTGGGATTTAGGGGTGAACTTCGCTGAGCTTCCAGGAGGAGCTGGCTCTGCCCTTGCTGTGGGATTTGAGCAGCAAAAACCTCTCTGGGTTTTATCCCAATTTAAGGCCTCCCTTTTGAGGCTCAGATGGTTTTTCACATTCAGAATTCCAGGATTTGGCTTGGATGAGGAGCCAAACACCAGAGGTTTTGGACATCTCTGACAATGACACCTTTTTTTCCATTATTCCCCATGTGCACACACATAAACATTGCCAGCGTGCATATATCTACATAAATTATCACACCCCTCCCCCCCCCAATAATAGGAAATTTCTAATCAGAAAAAAATAAAAAATCAGATTAAAGATAAAGGATTTCCAGCAATTCTGTGCAATTCTGTGAGTTCTGTTTGAGTTCCACCTGATGGCAGAACCCAAAGCTTCTCCTCCAGTCAGGATATTTCGTGACCCACTTGCATTTATTTGCACCCCAAACTCACCACATCATACATTTTTTGGCAAAGGGAGAGGATATTTTTCTCYTTCTCCCATCAAAATTAATTGTAATTGTTCATTAGCTCCCATAAATAATCAAATAATCCACAGAATGGATCCTCCCAGGATTTGGAGCAGGATTTGGAAAAAGTTCAACCAAAGTTGTGATAGGGACTCAAAATCACCAAAATATTTTCTTCCTCCATTCCTTCAYCCATTGCTGGGGTGATCCTGTGCCAGCTGCCAACTTTTTTGAGCCAATTTTGGAAAATTCCAGCTGTCCTGGCCGAGTTGTTATCCCTCATTTTGGTCCATCAAAACTCCCCAAAATCTTCCCACCCTACCTGTGCTGGCATCACTTTCCTTCTGGGACTGTTTTTCCATCCCTTTTCCAGCACAGAAACCGTGGAGAGCACCACTGGAGGGCCCACAAGTTGTTTGGAGGAGTGGATCCTATATTTGCCACCCCCTGGAGTTAAAATATAATGAGCTCCATAAATAATAAATAAATCAGCAATCCTTTTTCATGTCTTTGCAAAGGCTATTCTCTGAGGCGACGCAGCTTTTTTGGAATTTTTAATGGCAGTGCAAAGGCGGGGAAAAGGGGGGCGAGCCAGAGAGTTTTTCTTTTTGATTTTAAAGATAAACACACGATTTGTGGAGGTGAAGCTTTAAGAAAAGCCAAAAAAAAATAAAAAAAAAAA
>NW_026623759.1:87732-89846 GCF_030028575.1 Malurus melanocephalus | reverse complement strand
TTTGTGGGATGAATCATTTCCTGCCGGTTTGGGCAAACCTGGGCTTTGCGTTGAAGGCGGGGGAGGTTTTTCTTCCAGCAGAATGCGGCGCTGGCAGGTTGGGATTGCTCTCCAATCGAGCTGTGTCTGCATTCCTGGTTGCCAGGCAGGTTCTTCCWGAGCCATCCCAGCTCTGGGARCTGAAGGAATTTGGGAAAAATCCCATTTTTTTGGAGGTTAGCATCTCCTACTCGGCGCCAGCAGCCCCCTCCATTTAATTTCAAATCTCCCGTTCCTGCTCTGAAAGCTCTGGGACGGTCCCCAGAGGCCCTACAAGAAAATAGGAATTGAAGGGAGATTAAAATGCTGATCTGGAGCTGCTAAARCCCCTCAGGAGTTACACAAACATCCACTTGGAGCGGGGCCCATCTGGATAGYGGCGGAATTGTTCAAGAACAAACCTTGAAGGTTACTGAACGCACCAGCTTCCTCTAGAGCTCATTTTTTTCTTTATTTTCACCCATTCCTTGGCCTGGAAACCACTTTAAACCTCTGGCAGTGGTCACAGGGCTTCAGGCAGGTGAAAGGAGCCCTGGATTTGGGGGTTTTATTGATATTGAAGATTTGGGAATGCTCTGGATGCTCTTGGGGAACACTTGAATGGGTCAGGGAGGGCTGAAATGAAGAATTAATTTGGTTAGGCTTGGACCAAAACTGTTCAGAAACAAGGAGAGCTCAGCAGGTGAGCAGGAAAATTCATCTTTTTCCTTTCACACAGAAATTCTCCTGTTTATAGGGTCAGGGCGGTTTCTGGGGTGAATTTTGGGGTTTTTTTTGGAGCAGCAGGACTCAGGTGCCTCGGGCTGCCTCGCTGCTGGCAAGTGATTTAAATGCAAATTCCCTTTCTGTTCTCTGCTTATAAACACAGCAACAAAACCTGCCCTGGTGGAAGKGGCACGCTGGGAGCCAGCCAGGACAGGGAATCCAGAATTATCCACCAGAAATTCGAATTTCCAGCAGGAGGGGATGGCTCTGCACCGGGTAATGCTGGGAATGGGAGCTGGGCAAGGCAGGGGAGAAATTCCCTGGAAATGTTTCCTGAAGCACCAGGGCCAGCAGAGTGGATTCCCTGGATTCTGTGGATTCCCTGGATTCTGAGGATTCCCTGGATTTTGAGGATTCCCTGGATTCTGTGCATCCCCTGGATTTTCCTGTTTTGAGGAATTGCACTCTGACATCATCTGGGCTCTCCCTGCTGTGGCTGTTCCCTCCCCTCTTCCCACAATTCATCTCTTTATGTCTTTCCCTCCCCCAAAACCACCTTCCTCATGTTTTTTATCTCTATTTTGTGCCATAAAAGGTATTTCCCTGGTTTTGGGCCCATTTGGGGCACAGTTCTTCACCCAAGTGCATCTTTATTAACCCACCAGAGCCCCTCCAGGCTGCTGATGCTCCTCTCTCTGTGCCTTTACAMAACAAGCTCTGACTGAGCCAAAAARCRACATTTTAGGGTTGTTGGATGAGAAATGTTACAGTGGCAACGAGAGCAAGAGATTTACAGGCCTGAAGGGGCCACGCTGATGAAAAAAAATCACTTCCCACACAGAACAGGCTGCGATTCCTTTACATGCACAACGATGGCATTTTTAAAAGCCTCACGATCTTGAGTTGAATCCAGAGAAATCCTGGATCCTCAACAAATCTTCTCAGCTGTCCAAGACTGCCAAGAAGAGCTTCACCTGCAGTCCCAGCACCAGCAGGAGTTGTTGAGGGCTGAAAATGTTGGGTTTTTTTCTGGGAAGACAGGACCAGGAGGGGAGATTTCCTGGGAGGGATCTTTATTTTACTCTGGTGCCCTAAACTCCCTGGAAAGGTCAGGTTGCTTTCCAAAAAGGGGGTTTTSAGGAAGTTAAGGGGGCAAGGAGAGGAGATGTCATTCTCCTGCTCTCCCTGAACAGTGTGAGGGTCTTGGCCTCAGCTCCAGCTCTCTGCTTGTTCTCCTCATCAGTTAAGGGTTTAACTGTGTTTAAGTCCGGCTCATCCAGGATCTGTTCGGCTCATCCAGAACACCTCGTGCTCATCCAGGATCCATCTTCCTCATCCATGATCCCTCCTGCCCATCTGAGATCCATCCT
>NW_026623759.1:58995-87021 GCF_030028575.1 Malurus melanocephalus | reverse complement strand
GCCAATCCCCACCCTGCGTTTTGAGAACACAAAGTCGTCTCTCCTCGTTTGAAAACGCTGGCAGAGGCTGAGCAGAGCTGGTTCTGGAGAGGCTCAGGGGATCCCTGCAGGATCCTCCCACCCTCCAGGAGCTCTGCTTCCACCGCAGCTTTAATTGCAGATGAAAACAGAAGTGTTGGTGTGAAGTTGGTCCCCCAGCCGAGCCGACAGGAGCAGCTGTTGGGTTTTACTCATTTCCTCTCCTCCCTTCACCTCCTGGCTGCTGAGTTATTGATGTCTCTTCCAAAAAGACGTGGCTGCCAAGCCCTGAGATGTTTTTATTTTATCGTTTGTGAGGCGTTTTGGAGCTTCCTTRCGGTCCAGAGAAGCAAAAAAAGAGCCAAATCTCTGCTCTCCTTCACTGCTGTCCTGAAAATATCTTTGTTAAAGGAAACTGCAGTTTCTCCTGGGGCTGCCCCTGCGGCCCATCGCGATGATTTCTGTCTTCGTTCTTGGAAAGTTTAATTCCAGCTGTGTGAGGGGAAAAATTGTCCTTCCACCAAGCCCTGATTCCTCTCAGTTCCACAGGAATTAACGACACCTGAGGTCCCTGAAGGAAAAGTGCAATAATTATTTCATTTATGCGCCAATCCCATTGTAACAACACCATCAGCTCCAGTGGTGCTGGGCTATAAACGGTGCCCCAAATCTCCACGTTCAGAGTTCTCCCTTTTCTTCTCTCTCTCATCAGCCAGGGAGATGATTTGTGCAATCATCTGGGCTGTAATTAGTGCCCAGAGCAGGGCTGGGATCTAATAACCCCCAATGGATCAAATCCTGCTTTTTCCCAGCCCAGATTTCCAGCTCTGCCCGTGGCTGGGTGATTAAGGACCATGAAGAGCCCTCCAAGCTCTGTTTTGCTGCTCTCTGAGGCATTTTGAGGGCACAAGAGCTGATTCCTCACTGCCCTGCTTGGGTCGAGAAAAAGTGGTGACTCTTCCACAAATCCGCCGTGCAATTCCTGCTCCTCTTTCTGTTTATCCCATTTTATTTTATTGTTTTTCACCGTGTGGTGAAATTTCTTCCCTTCTGCTTTCCAAAAAGGGAGATTTTAGGAAATTAAAGGGCGAGAGCTCCTCTCCTTGCCTGACCTTTCCAGGTCAGTTGAGGGCAACACTTTTTTCTCAGAAGGAAAAAAGAGATCCCTCCCAGGAAATCTCCCCTCCTGGTCCCGTCCTTCAAAAAAAAAAAAAAAAAAAAAAAGACAAAATGTGGACAAGAGTCTCATTTGCTGATGCCACAGGAATCGATCCATAATGATAAATTTTCTGTGGCTCGGCAGCTGATTCCCAATCTTTTATCTGAATTACCGCATTGATCCTTGGGGAAAAATGAATTGCAAATATAAATACGAGACAATTAAATGCTGTGCAATTAGCACTGAGCCTCCAGAAAAAAAAAATGACTTAAATATAAAAGGGAGAACTCAATAATCTGCTTTATTTTTTTTTCTTTTTGGAAGATAGCAATTCTGATTTTAGGAAGAAGAAATGTTTTCCTAGAGATGTTTTCCCCAGGAGAAAACACTTCCAGTTATGCACTGATGACCTCCTCTCCATCGTTTGGAGCTGCTTATTTTGGGGTTAAATACATTGCTCTGATAGCTGGATCCTCTATTGTTGTTTTTCTGGGAAGATCCCCAGGCTTGGAAGCCAATTATGTCATAAAAAATCTGCAATAACCCCTTTGACTTCAAGGGGAATGGTGAAATTTGGGATAAATTCCTGCAGGAGGTTCATCCAGCCTGGGTTGTGCATCCAGGACAGGATGGTTTAGTTTAAACAAGAAGGACCTCCAAAAAATAACCCACTGGGAGCAGCACAAGAGAGCAGGGATCACTTGGGATTCTGTTTGGGATTTGTGTGACAAGAACACCCCTGCCAGGAAAAAAACCTTAAAAAAACCAAACATTTCAAATTATTCCATAATAATTTCATAGATTCATATTCCATATATTTAATATAATTCTATGTCTTTTATCATTAGGGATTTATGGATGCAGAAGGGGAAGAGAAAGGGAAAATTGGATTAAATCACTGGAATAATTCATCCCTCCACTGGAATAATTCAAATAACTGATCCTATCCTGGGAATAATTCAAATGGCTCATCCCATCACTGGAATAATTCATCTCATCACTGCAATAACCTACCCCACCATTGGAATAATTCAAATAACCCATCCCATCACTGGAATAATCCATACCACAACCAGAATCACTCATCCCACCACTGGAAAAAAATTCAAATAACCCATCCCACAACCAGAAAAACCCATCCMACCACTGGAATAATTCAAATAACTCATCCCAACACTAAAATAATCCATCCCACCACTGGAATAATTCAAATAACTCATCCCACYRCTGGAATAACTCATCTCATCAYTCCTTAATGTTCATTACAGTTTGCAAATTTAACATCTTTGCTGCAGCCCCGAGGATGGGGACGATGTGGACATTGCAAAGGCTTCAGCATTAAGAGAGATTAAAAATATTAAGAGTCGATTAATTGGGGGAGGAGGCGAATAAAAGGGGACATGGTGGAGGCATGAGAGGTGATAAATGGCACCGAGAAGGTCAGCTGGAGGCTCCTGCTTTCACTTCTCATGATAAAGGACACCCAATTACATGAAAAGAGTATTCATTTCAGGCTGATTAAAGGAAATATTCCTTTCACATGCAGGGCAATTAGGCAGAGGCAATCTGTACAGACAGGGAGAATTGTCCCAGAAAAAGGGACGTTCAGAGAGCAGAACATCTTCAGGATAAAGGGTTTGAAGGGATACAGGCTCGTGCCTTGGAGAGAAACTTGGTACAAAGCTCAGAGAAGCTGTCCCAAAGACTCCATTTCATTCCAGAGGGATTTTTCCCTGCCCACAGGAGCTTTTTTGATGGAAGGGAACGACCTGGAATTATTTCTTGGCTGCTCTCAGTGGCACTGACAGCCTCAAACTGCAGCCCTGAGCTGTGGCATCCATCAATGGCAGTGTGGGGACAGTGACAGAGGAAAAAATACCCTTAACCCTGCTCTAGAATGAAAATAATCAAGCTTAAAGCTGAAAGAACCTCTGCCAAAAAATAAAATAAAAATTAAAAAAAAAGAGTAATTGTAATTAATGAAAGACCATTTAAAAAGTATTTTTACTTTCTTCAAGTTCAGTTGGAGCAAGACCCAGCCTCAGTTTGGGGTATCAGGTGGCATTCCCCAACACATCCACTAAAATAATGTACAAATAATATCTTTTCATTGGACCCCAGCGTGGTTTGGATTGAAGAAACTTTAAAATCCATCCAGTTCCAACCCTTCCAYTATCCCAGGGTGCTCCAAACCCTGTCCAACCTGGCCTTGGACACTTCCAGGGATCCAGGGGCAGCCCCAGCTCCTCAGGGCCTCCCCACTCTCACACTGAAATATTTCTCCTCCAAATTCCACCTAAATCTGATTTTCCRTTGCTGTTTATTTATTAATAAATGAGGACAGACTCCCCAGATCAGGYCCCTTTGATGCTGGAAATGGTGTGTTCACACGGGGAGATAAATGCTGTGATCTCAGCWGAAATGAAGCACAATCAGGATAAGYAACAAACAAAAAAGWAATGGATAAAAGCTCTCGAGATAAGAAGTGTCCAGAGGCTCTTCATGTCGGTTTGGGGCTTTTTTAAGGAATCAGAGGATTTTTTTTTAAGGAAAAATTGATTGCTTTAAATTGATTRATTGATTTAAATTGATTGCTTTAGAAAAAAGTCTCTTTGACACCGTTTCACTGGAAAACCAAATCTGAGCTTGACAAACACCGAGATTTACACAGGAAATKATTTCTGCTTATCCAATCAGGGATTTCAAACACGCCGTGGTACCGCAGACAACAATCAAAGCTGCTCCAAATACTCTTCCCAGACACCCAGAAGTGACAAGATTTATGGGGAGAAACTCTTTTTTTTTTTTTTATTTTGGGATATCTTGTTGCAACACACGCGTCTGAGAAAGTCGCAATCACGGAGTATTCACAGAAAGCAAAGTGTGTGAAACAGCCACGAAAAAAAAAAAATTCATTCCAAATCAAATGAATGAGCAGCTGAATGGGTTCTGCTTTCCATTTGAAAATGTCATTCACTCCCAATCCAACCGTGTTGGGAAATTGTGCTAATTTGGGCCRGAGGGGGATGAAAGAATATTGACAATGATGAGGTGTTGTGGTTTGGCACTTTGGGGAATAATCTCGCTGCTGTTTCTTTGGGAAATGGTTTAAATTGCAATTTATCGTGTGAGGAGTTACAAATATCAACGCTGCTTTGTCTTGAAAGCTGACCAAGCTTCACCTAAAAACAGTCAAGGGTTTTGTTGTTTTTTTTTTTTTTTATCTGCTCCCGTTAAATCTCTGCTTATAAAAACCTCCTCATATCTGAGCTAAATGTATGCATGAACCCATCTGTTGGGTCCTTTTTTAGCTGAGAGGAGCTGCCATGGGCTGAGACCTGCAAAAAGTCATCTGCAGTGCCTGACTGCAGCRGGGAATCCACCCTGGGAGGGCTTTSCAAAGGGATTTTGCCTCAAAAATCAAAATATTTTGGGAYATGTCTCCCTTCCTCCTCTCAGCTTGGAAAGGGTGAGAGGAATTTTTGTGTGTTTTTCTTGCTTTTCCTGCTTTTCATAGCCTTTAACCTACAAATTATTATATTTACACTGCAAAATCTGGTATTTTCCTGACCTAAATAACCAGTGTGGCCAAAGTGTTTCAGTAAAATGGGAAGAGACTGGCTTGGCTCAGTGTTTAGAATTAAATAASTCTGGCTGGGGAATCCCACTCTGTCATTTTTCCATTTTTTCTCCTCATTTCTGAGCTTCTCCCTCCCCTCCTCCCATCTTGAGGATCCATAAACCCCTGTGAGGTGCAGAGGGAGGTTTTGACAAAGACAAACCCCTCGAAAAGTGGCAAAAATGCAGAGCTGAATGTGAAAAGAGCAGAGCAGAGCCAGCTCAGAACAAAAATCAATGATCCCTCCCAGGCTGGAGCACCCAAAATCCATCCCCAGGGGGAGGAGAAGGRGAAGRRMTGTCCCTGGTGACATTTCCTGRCTCTGATGCCATCTGAARACCCCGYTCCCTTCCTATCTCTGTAACAGAAGATTCCAGAGAAGATTCTGTTTCCCTTGAAGCAGAAGGGATTGTCACAAAGACAGGACACATCCCTTTACACCTCCACCTTTAATYTGGATATTCAGGGCCAAAAAAAAGATTTTCCTTTTGGAATTTATGGCCTGGCAAGGGTTAGAATTAGGATTARAGCTCGGTTTAAGGTTATAGTCCCCCTTGGGAGTATTTCCTGGCACTTGGACCCCTCCAAACAGACAAGGAGATGCCACATTGGACTTTTGGTGGCCACAGATGGCATCAGAGACAGAAAATTTCACCAGGGACAGCCCTTCCCCTTTTTCCTCCCCCTGGGGATGAATTTTGGGTTGTTTTGCTGTTTTTTTCACTGCCATTGCTCCCCTTTGATTGATCAGAAAGCAGCAGCTCTGCTCTCTGCGGGGTTTTTTTGGGAAGGTTTGGTTCGTTCTGTGGCTGAGTCAGCTCTGGGGATGGAGGAGGTGGGGAGRAATGAGGGGGAGGCAGAAATATTCCCTTAAAAAGAGCATTTCAGGCCAAAAAGCATCATTTTCTGTGATCATATTACATTAAGGATTATGTACAGAGGCAAAAATAAGTCCCTAAATATCAGTTTGGGGCATTTCCAGCCGGGGTTTGGAGACAGAGATCCCAAGAGCAAGGCAAATTTTCATCCACCCGTATTCCAAACTCTGCACATTCCCAGATTTTCCTCTCAGTGCTGCTCTTTTTTCTTTTTTTCTAAATCCTCCCATGCAAAGCCACAAAATCAGACATTTTGATGTCATTTTGGGATGGTCAGGGATTTTTCCCTCCCCTCCTACAGCAGGGATGGATTTTTTTTTTTTGCTGTTTCCTCCCCTTTCTGCAGTAAAATCAGCTGCAAACCCAAAATCAGCAGTGATGTCACCTGGGTGGGACTTTCAGGCAGCAGGGACTTGGACATTCCTGATCTCAATTTCTTTCCTTTTTCCAGTTATCCAGCATTCCCCATCTGAACCTATCAGACAGACGCTGCTGGGAGTGAAATCCTAAAAAAACCCAAAAAAACCAAAAAACCAAAAATCCTAGTTAATTAATTTTTTTGAAACTCTGAGCTTAATTAGGCTTGTTCTGCACCTGCCTTGATGACACTTGAAGGAAATTAATGGCTCCAGCAGCTATTCCAGACTTTCCCTGTGGCCTGTGGGAGTTTCTTCCACTCCTGGGCTGTGGCAGGGATGGAAAAAAAAAAAAAAATTCAATTGTTGGCCCTGCTGTGCTGGGGAATGGCAAGAAAAGGGAGATTTGGCTGCATCCCATGGTCAGAACAGGGTCAAAGAGAATAAATTCTGAATGTGGAGCCCTYCAACAGCCCCCAGAAAAATCACAGGAGGGAAATGAGTCAAAGCWGAGCTGCTGAAACTCAGAGGAGAGAGCTGGTAATGAACAGCCCTGCCCTAAAACAGAGCCACAGCCACACCTGGACAGGTAAAACCCCACAATTCCCTCCCCTTGGCTTCAATCCCACAAAATTCCACCAAAYCTGGTGGATGCACGACCTTGAGGGTGAGAGAGAACAGAGATGATGGGCAGGGAAGAGCTCAGAAGTCGATATTTTTTTCATCAAAGCTCTTTTCCTGCCGTAAAACACTTTTTCATCAACACGGAGAAAAGAATGGAGGCGAAAAATAAGAGGAACAGCTTCCTTCCTCCAGGTTTTTATGGAGCATCCAGAGAAGTTTTATAGGAAGTGTTTGTCTGCTGATGAATCAGCCCCAAAAAAGAGAGGATTTGTCATCTCTCCATGAAGGCAGGGCTGGAGAGCAGCCTGGAGCGATTCCTGCAGGGAAGGCGGCTCAGGGAGCCCTGGATCTGTCGTGTCTCACATCGCCAGGGCTGGCGTGGGCTGGGGCCATATGGAACCAGGAGRGAGATACAAACCCCACAAGGGGCTGGGGGCAGCAGGAAAACCCTGATTGTGTCCCCTCTCTGTCCCAGCCCATTTCCAGGCTCAGCTCACACAGCTCAGCCCCTCCTGGAGCGCCCAGACCGAGCTCAAAARGGCGACTCCATCTGCGCACCCAAAACTTCACAGGCCCAAACCTCATCTCTTTAATTATTGTTATCAAATTCCTGTCAGATTTCTGTCAAATTCCTCTTGGCAACCCGTCTGAGAAGGAAATTCTTTGGGAGCTGTTATTACAAATTAATGATTATTGCAAATTAATGATTTTTCTTTGATTTGCAGGGCGTCAGYGTGATCTCGAGTGAGACTTGTCACAGCGTGGTTGAGGTTGGAGGAGATATTGGAGCTCCTCTGGCYACCACCTTCTCCCAAAACTCCGAAAGGCGGTGGAGCTGAGAGATTTTCTCATTTTCCCAAAAATCAGAATGGTTTGGGTTGGAGGGAAGCTCAGAGTTCATCTCATTCCAACCCCCCTGCCATGAGCAGGGCCAGCTTCCACCAGACCAGGATTRTCCACACCCCACCCGTGGACACTTCCAGGRATGGGACAAACACYTCACTGCGAGGAAAATGCTTCCCATTTCTGCACATTTCTCCTTCCCCTCCTGGAACAGATATAAAATCTCAACGTTTTGTGCTGGTTTTGGCTGGGATGGAGCTCATTTTCCCTCAGCACACAGAAGAAGACACGGGGGATGTTCAGAGCCTCTCCTGGGGRTGGATGACTGAACACCTGACGATGGAACGTGGGGGATGAATTCCCTGCTTTCCTCTGCTTTTGCTTTACCTATTAAACCATCTTCATCTCATCCCACGAGTTTTCTCACCTCTCCTCCTCCACTCCTCTCCCCCATCCCAGCCTGGGGGACGAGCTGAGCCTGTGCCTGGGGTTAAACCACGCCGTGTTTTTGGAGCCACAYGAAAAACAATGAAGGCTGCAAGGAGTTGTAGGTGGGTTTGACGTCTGAAGGACAATTTCACTCAATCCTCCCGCTGAATTACAGCTCTTTGGGTAATTAGCAGCAGATATTTTTAAACAGAACGGTCCCTCCAGGCTGAGGGCAGCTCTGAGGTTGAAATCAATCCTGTACAAGGCTTATATTAATTTCAGAGATCTTTGTCTCCGTGGACAAAAGCCCCACTGTCTACCCGCGAACGTCGTAATGATGGGAACATTAATATTAGATAATTATGGCTTTGAAAGATTAAATGAAAAACGGTGCTGAGGAGGAAGAGGCATCGTGTTAAATAAACCTGCTGCCCGTGTAGGCTGCTGACACGCTCTGTTGACAGATCCAGACTGAAATAATCAAAGCAAGGAGAAGGGAGAGGTGGTTTCTGTCTCCATCCAGAGCGACTGAGGAGCAACTCTGGGGTGGGGAAGGCAGGAAATCCCAAGGAAAGGCAGCTCCAGCAGAGATGTTCAGCCCCTCTTTAAAATGCTGCTCGTCCTCAGAGCTTTTCCTCCCTGCGGGGCACACTCAGGGTTCTGATGGGCACCAAACATGGAAAATTCCTCTGAAGGAGCTCGGGATGTTSGGGGGAATGTCTGGGGTAGGGACAGCTCCAGGGAATCAGGATGTGCTGATGTCCCCAAAAGGGATCATCAGTGCAASCCCAAAATCCCACCCTGTGCCCGGGAGAGGRGTCCAAACATTCYTGRAGCTCTGGCCATTCCCTGGGGAAAGAAACWTTTCCTCTTMCCCAGCMTAAACCTCCCCTGGAACAGCTTCATGGTCCCCCAAGGGCTGTCCCTGGTCTGGGGGAGAGCTGGGCCAGGCTTGAAACAGAGCCCAGAGCTGCACTGGAGATAAAACACCTCAAACTGCAAACAAAGGTCACAGCAATCACCAGAGCTGTGGGGACAGAGGAAGGATGGAGAGGGAAGAGTGAGGAGGAGGAGGAGATTCTGGGTGAGGCTGAGGGGCAGGAAGGAGAACCAGCCTGTTCTCCACACCCAGAGCCTTGGCAAAGGGCTGGCAGAGCTTCAAAAATGATAAAAAAATCCAAAAAGCAAATTATTGATCATCCCAGGAGTGTCCCCCCTTGCTTTGGGCACCCCACATCCCCCTTTCCTCCAGCCCAAACTGCACCACTGCCTTGGATGGTTCCCGACCCCACAGCGGGGCCCCAGCACCCCAAAAATCCCTGATATTGTCCTGTTCTCACCCTATAATTTCAGATGGGTCTGAGATTGCTGCCTGGCACCCCTGGCTGTGCCCAAACTCAGTGGAAACATCCCTTCAAAGGGGCACAGCCCAACCTGATCATGATTTTAAATATTTTAATTGCCTGCCCAGCCCCATTCCAGAGCCGTTTCCTCTTCCCCCCTTCATTTTTCCTTCGGCTCGCTCCCAAGGAATTTTATGAATATAAAAACCTTGCCAGGGTGTAATAAGCACAATCCTCTTTGAGCAGATCTGACAGGCACTGAAGGTACTTTAATGGATGTATTATTTCAAATGGTGCCTTCTGTTTGAGAGCTGGCGAGCACAATTAGAGGATGCTGAGGGACATGGTSCAGCTGCCCTCCCTTCCCACCTCTCCCATCCAGATTATTCCCCCTCTGTGACCTTTGGAATCTTGCTCTGATCTGGATCTGAGCAAAAATTTGTGACCCTTTGATGAGCGAGGTAAAGGAGTTTGTGCGTGCTAAATTCATTTTCTTCTCCTTAAAAAAAAAAAAGAAAAAAAGTCCTTAAATAAGGCTCAACCAAATCCTTTAAGCCAGTTGCTTTTATCTATTTTTATATGGAATTTAAGGATTTGTGTCTTTTTTTTCCCCACCTCCCTGTCGGTTCCTTTTTGATTGAATTACATCAGGAGCTGRGAGTTGCAGCATTCACTGGAGCTGGAGTAAAACTCCAAAACCACAGAGGCTGCAGCGATTTCAGTGGGTGAGGATGCAAAATTCTCCTTCACCCTCCCCATCATTAATATTTCAATGCACATTTGGCCTCCAGGCTTTGAGAGGCTGAGTTTTTCCAGGCAGGAGGTTCCAGGCTGTCCGTGGTCACTCATTCCTTCATGAAAGGGTCACGGAGAAAATTGTGTTTGTAGCAGAATTTGGAGCTTGGGCAAAGCTCACAACCCTCCCTTGAGGAACATCATGTCAACAGATCCTCATCAAGGCCCTAATTACAATAATRAGGGCAGGATGAGCTGGAGTTAACAAGCGTGGTGCTTGTGGTGGAAAATCAACTCCCTTCTCATTCATTACCCCGCTCTGCTCCCAGACTGATCCCGCTCCCTGCTCCTCCCAGGGGAGGGGAACCCCAGGATATCCCAGCTCCTGTGCTGATCAGTGGGAATAAAGCAGGAGGGGATGGAGGAAAAAATAGGAAATGCAACGTGAGGAAAACCCCTGAGCTTTGGGAATTCAGAGGGGTGTGGGATTGCATGGCGCTGAGAAGCCCTGATCAATAGTGCTGGTGCAGAGGAGGTCCTGACACCCACTGACCCCATTATCCTTCTCCCTGCTCCCTGGGGAGGCAGTGATCCCATTTGAACATCCCATTACAATATCCCAATTGAACATCCTATTAGAACATCCCAATTGAACATCCTGTTAGAACATCCCAATTGAAATCTCATTTGAATATCCCAATAGAACATCCTGTTAGAACATCTCATTTGAACATCCCAATTGAAATCCCACTTGAATATCCCATTAGAATATCCCAATTGAACATTCCAATTGAACATCCCATTTGAACTTCCCATCAGATCATCCCAATTGAACATCCCAACTGAACATCCCAACTGAACATCCCATTTCAACACCCCATTTCAATATCCCAATTGAACATCCCATTTGAACCTTCCAACTGAACATCCCAATTGAAATCCCAATTGAACATCCCTTAGAACATCCCTCTCTCCCTGCAGCTCTGGGCTTCCCCATCAGCTCTGGGACACACAGTGGAGCTGCAGCCACCCCTGGTGAGAAAATCTCACTCACTCCATGTGTTCCCTTGCTCCAGAAACAAATCCAGGGCTGACCCATTTCCACATGGGATGTGTGCATTCAGGATGATATAAAAAGATGGAATTTGTGGTGGAAGGGACCTTAAAAATGTCTCATTCCACCCCTGCCCTGGGCAGGGACACTTTCCCCTATTCCAGTTGTTCCAACCTGGCCTTGGGCACTTCAGGAATGAGGCAGCCACAGCTTCCCTGGATAATCAGAGCCTCCCCACCCTCTCAGCAAAGATTTTCCTCCCAAAACCCAACCTGGACCTGAGCAAAGCCTTGGATTAAAAAGTAAACCCAACCACTGAGCAAAGCAGGGCCCCGTTTGGGGTTTGCCAACATTCAGAGCCCAAGGATCTGTCACCTGCACTCAGAAATACAGAAAAGAGGAAAAAACAGACCCAGAAACACCACTTCATCCTCAATCTCCAGATTTCAATAGGGAAGTGGCAGGTAAGACAGGTAAAATGATGATAATTTTCCTTTTCTTTAGNGGAATAAAAAGCTAAAAGAAAGCACCTTTTCTCCATTAAGCTTATTGATGGTCTCAGCAGATCAGAGCAAGATCAAAGAGAGAAACGGAAAAGCTGCAGCTAATTAAAGAAACAATGGAGGACGAGACAAATATGGGAACAGAAGACAAAAGCCTGACAGGGATGGGGACAAAACCAACCCCAGATCACAGCAGGCAGGGCCTCCAGCTCCCAGGAGGCTGCAGGGAGCAAGAAGCCTCTACCACAGAGGGGTGAGAACAAAACTTTCATTTAAACCCAGTCCTAGGGTCAAGCTGAAYCCTAGATCCTAAATCCTGCACCAGGAACAGCATGGATCCAGCAGGAAATGTGACAATTCCAGACCCAAAGGGCTGATCTGGCATCACAGGTTCAGCCTCCCCTACATTCAGAGCTGCTTTATCCATCCCTGCTTTGGGCTCAGACGTTTTTAGGGTGGTTTGGGCACCCCAGGAGAATGCCACTGCACAGGAATTTTGTTTTTCTGGCCGTTTGTATAAAGTTTGATATTGTCACACTCTTTTCCGAGGCGCCAAACAGCTCCTGTCACATCCGAGAAAAGCAGCGCAAGGAACATCCTGTCCCAGCAGCGTTCTGAGCACTGTGTGAGGATCCCCAGGACGAGATTAGGATGGGGACAGGGCTGTTCTGAGGTGTTTGTGGCTCCTGGCTGTTGGCAAAYATCCCTCTCGAAATAAATCCATCTCTCGTGCGCGGATAAACCAGGCACAAACGCCGGGATAAATTCAAATTAGTGGAAAGGATCCGTCGGTGTGACAGGCACTGTGAGCCCTGCCAAAACACGAGAGGAGAAACCTGGCAGGGGGAGATGGCATTCGGCAGCCAGGCTGAACGTGCAGCCCTCCAACTGCCTGGGAACGGGGGAAAAATGGCACAAAATTTGGGAAAATGGCACAAAAATTGGGAAAATGGCACAAAAATTGGGAAAATGGCACAAAAGTTTGGGGAAATGGCACAAAAATTTGGGGAAATGGCACAAAAATTGGGAAAATGGCACAAAAATTGGGAAAAAGCATCGCCAGCTGTGCCAGGGTGAGCCAGAGCAGGTCCTGCTCTCCTCACTGCTGGCACCCACCGAGTATCCCGTGCCAAAAGCACTTTTCCTCCTTGCCAGAAGGTTCTGGAATGCTCTGTGCTCCCTCCAGCCCATCCCTCCCTTCCCTGCAGTGATTTTCTGCTGGGTTATCACACATTTCTGTCTCCTCTTGCTGCCCCTGCAGCCAGGACCTCTCCACACTGCTGGAACAGGGCTCTGGTGGGCTCTGCACCCTCTGGAAGGTCTGCACCCAGCTGGGAGCCAAATTCTGAAGGATTGAGGTGCTCCAGGATGGGAGAGGTGTGGGTGGGGATGGCTGGGAAGAGTCCAGAGCTCAGAGTGAATCAGGCAGGAAGGGAATGGAATTTGCCTGCGGGCTGTGAGGGTGCAGCTGATGGAGGTGGTTGTGGTTGTGGTTGGGAAGGAATCCTCYCCCTGAGGAGCTTGGAGAGGGAGAGGAGGACAAAAACCTGAGCACAAAAGCAGGAATTTAGGGAATGTGTTGCTGCTGGCCTTTATGGAAATGCTCCCCTSCAGAAATGTCCCCAAGGCCCTACAAACACTGGGTGGAGGGGTCTCTGTGCTGCCCTCGGCTTTGTGGGGTCCAGATCTGGGATTCAGCTCCATTCCTGATGTGGATGTTYAGGGAGCCCTGAGGGTGCCTTGGCTGATCCCCAAACTCCATAAAAACACAGAAATTCCTGTCCTGGGCCAGGCTGTGAGTCCACATGCTCATTCACCTCGAAATAGGGTGCCAGCAAATGCCAGGGAACTGAAGATGTAAACAATTATTCCAKGGGGATCAGGGAGCAATGATGCCAGGAGAATTCATTTTCTGCATCCCCAGCTCAAAGGCAAAGTGCAGGAGAGCAAAGTGAGCCTGGCTGCCTGCTGCTCGCCCCCTGACCTGCTGTTCTGCACCACCAGGGCGGGGAAATGCAAGGTGATAAAAAATAATAAAAGTTCTAAATAAGCCATTAAAACTAAAGCCATTTCCAATTCTAAACGTTCCCAGGAGCTGCCTCCACAGGGGACTGCCAAGCAGACAGTGCTTGGTTTTCACAAAACCAGCAGCTCTGCAATAAACCAAATTTCTAGGTTAGATTTTTGCCCTTCTCCCCAAATTCTGTGTGATTCTCCCCAAGCCACCAAATCAGTGGTGACTCCCGGGCTCATCCCTGGGTGAGACAATGTCCAACAGATTGGGAGATCTTTAGGGTGGGTTTCCCTAAATAAGGATCTCAACTTGTTTCGGTATTTTCAGAGATTTCTTTGAGGGTTTTACGCATTTTGGGCTTCTTGGACTTCCTGCTCCTTTTCTCCCAGGGCACTGAGTTTGTGACAGCCAAGTCTGTCTGTGCACACACAAATATCACTCTGGAGGAACACAGACCGAACCTGGGGGCAGAGGGACGGGATTTTGGGGTCGAAGGGAACCTGCTCCTGAAGGGAAACCACGCTTGAGAAGGTCACAGCAGGAAAGAACCCGGGGCTTCCATAGGAATTATCCCAATTTTAGAATCCAGCCTCACAAATAAACTAACCCGAACGCTAACATTAACATTAACCTTAACCCTAACCATGAACATAACCCTAACCCTAGCCTTAGCCTTAAATCTAACCCTAACCCTGACCATAACCCTAACCCCAATCCTAATCCTAATCCTAACCTTAATTCTAACCCTAACCCTAACTTTAACCTTAACCATAATCATAACCCTAATCCTAACTCTAACCCTAGCCTTAACCTTAACCATAACCATAACCCTAATCCTAATTCTCTCCAGTTGCTCTCCATGGATGATTATTTTTTCCTCAGCACTCAGAGCACTCCTCAGGTAGGGTTTAAACCCATAGCTCAGTCCCATCATCGCTGCCTTTCCCAGGGTGGAGCATGGCAAACATTTAGGAACAGCACCCAAGGACGGGATGAAGGGGCCAGGCTGGGGAGGAAGGAGAGCACCACGTCCGTCAGAAAGCACGGGCCACATTTTAATTTTGATCAGGTGCCCAGATGCAATTACTCATCCTGGAGCTCTGCCAGCTGATATCTGYGTGGAACAGCTCAGGGTGAGGGGACAAAAGGGTTTGGGAGCTTTGGTGAAATCAGTGAGGACACAKAGCTGTCCTGCCCAAGGACAAGGGACAGCCTGAAGGGTGGGCAGGGGACACCAACCCTGCAAACAGCACGGGGACAGAGCACAGAGCAGCTCTGCCATGGAGAAAGCACTGGAATTTGTGATTTATGTCCAGCACGGTGGGTAGAGCCAAGGCAGAGAAGGCAAACCTCATTCCCTCCCCAAACACAAAATCCTAAACTATATTTAGGCAGAATTCTGGATTTGAGAGTGCTGATAACCTGGCTCTCACAAAAACATCTTCCAGCTCCCTCTGCTCCCTGGCACCATGTACAGTGCTTCACTGCGCTTTTAGGGAGCAGCCAAATATTGGGAAAACTGTCCTTGATCCGACAGAGAGGGCTYCCAYCCCTGGAAAWGTCCAAGGACAAGCTGGACAGGGCTGGGAGCAACCTGKGATAGGGAAGATGTCTCTGCCATAAGRTCCCTTCCAACCCAAACCAACCTGGAATTCCTATTCTATCCCAATTTAATCAGCACAAGAGGARCATTTGATGTCGCAGGGAACAACATCCACTCCTGTCTGCCCTGTTCAAGCAGAATTGAAATGAAATGCTGGCTAAAAATCCCAGGATCCAGCCAAGCAGCCCACCTCCACTCCCATGGGAAGCTTTGAGTTCGAGGAGCTTGTGTTGCCTCGGCTGATTGCAATTACACCACGCGCCGTCTGGCTGGAAATAAAATGAAATTGCAACAGAGTTCCAGCTTTAATTGAAATTTCCTGGGATCTGTTATTACACGGCAGCGATTGTTCTGCGGCACTAATGAGCCTTTGCTCAGATGATTATCCAAGTGTCTCTCCAGCCGCTGTTTCATTATTGTGTTATTAATGATCAGATCGGATTGTCACAGCTGAGACGGAACCTGCACATCACAGGCACTGCCCTGACACGTCGCCTGCACTGCTGCTACAACACGAATACCAATTGGTGTAGGGGGTGGAGAGGGATTTTGTGTTTATTCATCCACTGATCTGTTTGTTCTGTAGGAATTCTGCCAGCCAGGTGATATTTCGGGTCTGGTTTGATGTGGATCGTTGGGAAGGCTGGTGGTCTCTTTGCCCTTCAAGATTTTGGCTCATTTTGGAGTTAAAATGTTATTTTTTTGCTCATTCAGTAAAACAAGGACTTGTCCCCTTCCCTTTTTGACATCAATAACAAAAATGTTATTTTTTTGCTCATTCAGTAAAACAAGGACTTGTCCCCTTCCCTTTTTGACATCAAGAGGCACCCGAGTGCCTCTCTGGGTTTCCCAGCCTGGATTAATCACTGAAATAACTTTAAAATTTAGGAGCTGCTTTAATTAAATAACTTTATTTAATTAAATAACTCATATTTAGGAGCTCACATCCTGCTGCTGGGAAGGMGTTCAGACCCCTCCATCCTTCCCTGTGTGGGATCAGGCAGGATCCCGGGAGCTCGGAATGAGCTGGGCCAACACCAGGAGCTGCTCATTTTGGGGAGATTTCCAGGATTTGGCAGAGCAGAGAAAGAGCTGGCTCAGAGCAGCCCCAGCTGCTTTGGGAAGCAGCTTTTTCCTGCCTCCAGGATTGGGTTTGAAGAGGGAAATGCTGCTGAGAGGACACGGTGACATCTGGGCTCTGTCACCGCTTTGAGGCGCATCCACSGTCCCCTCTGATGGACACAACCTCTGCAGGGATCCCAAAATATCACCAAGAAAAACCCATTATCCACAGAAAAAACCCTTTAACAGGGTAAGATAAGCSCTGGGGGTGCCCAAGGCAAGGTTGGATGGGGTTTGGAGCAGCCTGGGATGGCAGGAGCTGTTCCTRMCCATGGAATTGGATGRGCTTTAAGGTYTCTTCCAACCCAAACCATTCCAGGCTGTGATAACCTCACAAAAGCACTGGAAAAGGGACATTTCCCTRTGATTAAATGCTCATTTCCCTTTCCAAGAGGGATAAATCCCARCTCTCACTGCTCCCCATCCTCAGCTGCCCAACCAGAACATCTCCAGCCCCTCTCAAATCATTCCCACCAGCACTGCTTGTGTTCCTGGGCAAATGAAAACCCCTAAAACACCCAATCCTTCCCAATTTTGRCCACAATCCAAGACTTCTGCTTGCCTGTATTGTTTTGGAATTTTTTCTGCCCAATTTCACAGGCTGCTTTTTGTCGGGCAAAATCGCTTCTCTATTCCAGTTCCTTCAGATGCAAAAAAAGAGACCAAAAGTTCAATGCTGAACTGAAGCTGGGTGACATTTCAGATTCCTTGGRAAATGTACCCAGAACAAGAAAAGGAACAGTTTTAAACCAGCAGGAAGCAAGTACAAAAATCAGGGTGAGTTGAGGGAACGTTTGCAGTCAGCAGAAGAATCTGTAAAAAAATTCAGAACTGCCAAACCCTTATTTATTTTTGTAGCTACAATTACTTTTAATTCCTTTTCTTAATTTCTTTTCTTTTTCTGCTGTTCCTACTTAAACCCAAATTGGTGTTAACCCCTGAGTGAAAGAAAACAGCTCCGTTGGGACTTTCTGAGTGCTTCAGCCTCTATTAATTTTTCATTTGGGCTCTGCTGTCCAAGATCCTGAGCTTGGATTGGTAATTGGAAAAAAAAAAAAAAAAAAAAAAAGAAAAAAAAAAGCCCCAAAAAACACCGATTTCCATAATATTAGGATTTATTTGAAAGAAATATTCCAATATTTGGATAACCTTCTCCACCCAAGTTTCTAGAGGAAAATCCACTGGGTATGTGCTTGGTATTGTTCTAAATGTTGGAAAAAGACAATCTACACGTTCAGGAATCATTTCCTTCAAATCCTATCAGAGCCTCTTGCTCTCCTTTCCCTCCTTTCTCACAATCACACCACACACCATTAGATCATTATGGTCTATCAATTTGTCATATTTCAGCAATTTCTTTCCTTTAAGCCTCCGAGATGAGAAACCACTAAAAAGGCCTAAAACGAGAGAGAAATCATTTCGCAAAAACAATTGCTCCATTTGGATGTCAAAACACACAATATTCTCCTCCTTGGAAAGAGCATTTTCTAAAAATTCACATCCCCCTCCACAGCAATCATTTCCCTCTGTGATTCCAGCACTTTGTGGCCGTGGATATTTTTTTTCCTGGGAGTGATGGTGGAGCTTTAATTTCTGTGTTTAATTTCTGCGTTTTATTTGATTTAATTTCTGTTGTTTTCTTTTCAAGAGGCTCCACCTTAAATCCTCCGTTCYTGTGAATTTATTTGATCTGCATATGCACACATGTACACACACACATTGCAGGGAGCTGATGAGGTTGGGATGGGGGATTTAAGCAGTTTTTGTTGTCTCAATTTCGCAGGAAATGCATATTCTGGGATGCATCAGAAGAGGAGTGACCAGCAGGGAGATTCTCCCTCTCTAATTTGATGTCCAGCCTGGAGAGYAAAAGGATCCCAAGAGACCTCAGAGCCTAAAGGAGCTCCAAGAGAGCTGCAGAGGGGTTTGGGACAAGGGGTGGAGGGACAGGACGAGAGGGAAAAGCCTTGAGATGAAAGAAAATTTGGTTAAATCAGAAATATTTCTGCCTCCCCAGGCCATCCCCTGCCCTCTCCAGACCATTGTCTGCCCTCCCCGGGCCCTTCTTTGCCCTCCCAGGCCATTTTCTGGCTCCCCAGACTGTTTCCTGCCCTCTCCAAGCCATCCCCTGCACTCCGCAGACCATTTTTTGCCCTCTCCAGACCATCCCCTGCCCTCTCCAGGCCCTTCCTTGTCCCACCCCGATCATCCCCTGCCCTCTCGAGACCATTTTTTGCCTCTCCAAACCATCCCCTGCCTCTCCAAACCATCCCCTGCCTCTCCAAACCAACCCCTGCCCTCTCCAGACCATTTTTTTGCCCTCTCCAGACCATCCCCTGCCCCTCAGACCATCCCCTGCCCTCTCCAAACCATTTTTTTTTGTCTCCCCAGGCCATTTCTGCCCTCCCCAGACCATTTTTTGCCTCCCAGACCATTCCCTGCTTTCTCCAAACCATTCCCTGCCTCTCCAGACCATTTTCTGCCCTCTCCAAACCATCCCCTGCCCTCTCCAAACCATTCCCTGCCCTCTCCAGACCATTCCCTGCCCTCTTCAAACCATTCCCTGCCCTCTCCAAACCATTCCCTTCCCTCTCCAGACCATTTTCTCCCTCCCCACACCACCAGCCAGCCGTGCTGGCAGATCAGGGAACACAAAAACGTCCCTGCAGCTCCCACCCGCCCCAGCAGAAAGGCTGAGCTGATTGTGTCCCACATTCAATCACCAGAAATAATCAATCTGTAATTAAGAGACTCCTCTCCCACCCCTCTGTCAGGTTTTTTTGCCTCTTCACCCCTTTCCATCCCCCACCAAAACCTTCCAGCTTGAAGTCGATTTAATGAGATTGCTCGCTAACAAATGACCAGTTTGTAATAATTATATTTTCTCCCGCGATCTCTGTAGAAATGATTTAAAGCAGAGAAAGCTCCAATTTATTAAGCATCAAATTTTCTGCGGTGAACTCTTAACTATGGAGAGAGCCTGGAGATGGAGGGAGCTCTCCTCCCCCACTCTGGGCTCTGCTTTGGCACTGAAATATTGATGGTTTGGAGATCAGGGTTTGACTCCTCGATGAGAAGAAATGAATCGTGGGTCAGCTGCATTTTCAAACATTGCTTCAGGCCTTGTGGTGAGGACAGTGGGGTAAAAAATGGTGAAGGGACTGATAAATCCATCTTTAACCCGTTCCATATTTTTCCAGCTTGCATTTGCAGATGAAGGTTTGATTGCTGCACCCTCCCAGTCTATCAGGGCAAAATCCAAGRGACCCCAGGTCCTCCACTCACCATCACAATTCATCTCTTACATGTCCAAAATCTCCTCAAATTTATTTATTTTTTCACCAGCCTGCCACTGGACTGGAGAGAGAACATCTGGGGCAGGTTTGGAACAACATCCCAACTTTAATCCTTATGGAAAATCACTTTACTGGCTTTGATCAACCTCAGCTCTCAAGTTCTGCCATTATTTCTGCTCCACGGATAAATGAGTTATTTAAAGCTCAGGAGGAAGTGAAAGTTCAAACTTTTTTCAACAATTGCACTGTCTCAGCAGCTTCCTAATTAGGGGAAGTTTCATCCCATTTTGTACCTGGAGAGCAGCAACAACAGAGCAGAAAGGATCCTGCCTTGAACTTTTTCTGGTTTGGCAGGAAAGTCCCGAGGGCCAGGGTGTTTTTTGGTTTTTTTTTGAGTTCCCCCAAATTTCCTGAGCACTCAGAGCCCTCTTGGGGCTTCTGCAATCCATAATTAATAAAGGAAGGAGAGGATACAGGAAGCTTTGGAGATCTCTGTGAGGATGATGCAAAAAAGGAGAGAAGAGGAACCCGAACTGAAAGATGAAATCTGGAGAGCTGCACCTTTCTCCTGGATTTAAAATGCAATGATCTGGGAGGTGGAGGGATAAAAAACATCTAAAAAAAARAARAAAAAAATATAATCCTCTCCAAAAAAAAACCCCTCAGGCTGGACATCATCAGGAATTCCTTCATGAAAACCTTGTCCAGTTGTCCCAGTGGAAAACCACGGGGTGATCACACCCCAACAGGGCCATCTTTGCTAAAACTGAGGGTATTCAAAGAGTTTGGATATTCTTTTTCGATATTTTGATAATTTTGATAATTTTATATAATTTAGATCATTTAGATAATTYAGATTAGATATTTGGATAATTTGCATATTGAGATATTTAGATAATTTAGATAATTTCAGATAATTTAGATTACATAATGAGATAATTTAGACATTTAGATAAATAAGAAGCTCTTTTTTAGAGCAGCAAGAGACATCGATGGCAGATGATCCTTCCCACCTTTCCCTGTCTTCCAAGGTGGAAAATGATGGAATTGTTTCATTCAAACAAACCAGGGAGATAGAACAAACCCTGCTCAGGGGGGGAAAGGATTATTTTAATGAGATTTAATTCTGTTCCATGAAAAAMAGTGAAAAAATCAGCTGGCAGGGAGGGGTTGCAAAGTTTGGCCTGCGGGATCCGTGGAAAAACAGCTTTTCCACACCTCCCAGAGAGAGAATAAATATAAAAGAGATGAAAGGAGCTGGGTAAATTGGCACAATTTTGATTTTTTTTTTTTTCCCTGATTAATGCAGTGAAAGGCACGGCCAGGAGCCCCAACCTGCTCGCTGTGGAAACGCAGATTTCCTTCAAAACCCACTTGTTACACCGACCTCCAGCCGGCCTAAAGAGCCTGTTAATTTAATTAATTATCCCTGCTAAATGGGCCCCTGAGGGCTCCCAGAGGTAAAATTCATCTTGGCAAGGAAACAACCGAGCTGCCAGGAGCATCTGCCCGGCAGAAAATCACCATGCCCACCTGGATGGAAAACAGCCGAGTGTCCCTGATCCTTCCCTGCATCAAAAACACCAAAATTTCCAATTTTTGGCAGAAATTTGTGAAGTCACCGCCGCTGTTTGCCAGCTCTGTGCACACTCAGGTGGGTCAAACACTCAAAAATTGGGTTTTTGTGTGTCTGGTTTGGAAATTTCAGCCTGTGGGTACGTCCTGATCTGGTGGGTTTGGGCTAGGACGATAATTTAGATATTTAGACTATTTAGATAATTTTAGATAATTTAGTTTTTAGTTCGTGTTTAGTTCATTCTCCAGAATGAGAAGTGAAAGCGGGAGCAGCGGGGTGGGAGAGGCTCCCCTGGGTGAATCCCAACCCCTTTTCCTCGGGGTTCCTCCCTGACAGGGGAAATTTGGGGGCTGTTAACACATCACGAGCCTCCCAAAGGTAAAATTCATATTGGAATTTTGGTTGGAAACAACCGAGCTGCCAGGAGCATCTGCCCGACAGAAAATCACCGTGCCCACCTGGATGGAAAACAGCCGAGTGTCCCTGCTCCTTCCCCGCGTCAAAAACACCAAAATTTCCAATTTTGTGCAGCAATTTGTGCAGTAACACACTCGAAAATTGGGGTTTTGTGCATCTGGTTTGGAAATTTCTGCCCACAGCCACCTCCTGATCTGGTGGTTTGGGCTGAAACAATCAGTGTTTGGTTTTTTTGGGCTGAAACGATCAGTTTTTGTTTTTTAACCAAATAAACTCGGTCACACCCAGGGGAAGGGGCTCAGGGTCCGTCCAGCAGTTGTCAAGGGATAAAATTCTTTGGGAGAGGCACCAGGGAGCTGAGGGCAGCAAATCAGGGGAATCCCAAATCTTCAGGGAAGTTTTGCCAATATTTGGAAGATGAAGATCCAGCTCAGACACCCTCGGCAAGGTTATTTTATACATTATCTGCCAGGACCTTGTCCCTTTTACCTGCAGAAAGGTGTCAAACATACCCTGAAGGACCTATTTTATTGCTCTTCCTCACACCCCATCCACTTGGCTTATTTAAATTTAATTTTTTTTTACCTCTGACAAAAAACGACACAAAATTCCACAACAACGCCAAATTTTAACAACTCCTGGTTCTCTGTTATCCCATAAAGGCCTTTAAAAATTCCCCTGACCTCAGCCTTGCTCTCATTGATTTTTTTTCATCAATAATTTAATATTTTTTAGCACGTGAGTTTTAAATCCACCCTCTGACACCTCCACGAGCCCAGCTCCAAATGACTGATTACTCCAGCAAGAGGACAAACAATGGAAGAGCGAGGATAATGCATCACCAAAATGTACTTTGTTCATTTATTTGACAACTGCAGTTTAGCAGTAATTAATTATGATAATACGTCACGGCGCACCAGTTAACGCTCCACAGGGTAATTTGTTCAAATTCCCCTCCATCCTCATGCTGCTTAATTTTAACTGTGAAAAAAAAGGTGAAAGGGGAGAAAAAAGGGTGAAAAAAATCTGATTTTTGGGGGTGAGCATGAGAAATGAGAATTAAATTGAAAATTTTTCTTTGGGAATGTGCCAGGGTTTTGAGGACGGGGGTTTGGCAGTTTTGGGTTTGATGTTTGAGTTCCAGGGGAGGGTTTGAATGATTTCTGTCCCTGTAAAGCCAACACGAAGCCTCTGACAGCTCCAGATCTGCTGCTGTTTCCTCACGCTGGTGCAGTGCATTTAAAACTCGAGATTTGTGCAATCAGTGCATTTAAAACTCGAGATTTGTGCAATCAGTGCCCAAATTTGACTCCTGGACCCAGCCCAGGGCTCTGGTGCAGCTCTGTGCTCACAGAATCCTCACTTTGGGGATTTTGGGATGGTCCAGCCCAGCCCTGAACCACCACCCCAATGCCTCCAGAGCCTCCCTGGGTGATGGATCCCAATTCCTGGGAAAATTTTCCRGGAAAAATCTTTCCCTGCTCTTCACTCTGAGCCTCCCCTGGCTCTGTTCGARGCCATTTCCTCCYRTCCCATCACAGCAGGAGAGAYCAAATCACCCCGAGCCTCTCTCAGGGAGATGGAGAACACCTCCAAACCAAACTCCCCTCATTCCCAGATGTTTTCTGACCATTTTTAGGATTTTTTTTTTGCAGAACCAGGGTCCTGTCTCAGACTCTGTGACCTCAATGAGTCCCACACTCCCTTACCCCTCAACACAACTTCATTTCTCTCACCCAAATTTTCTGCAGGTCCTTCATGGTGGAGCTGAAGAGCCCTAAATCACAATTCAACTGTTCCCAAATCACAATTAATCATAAATAGAGTCAGATTTTGGAATAGCAGAATTCTCAGTCTTCAGTAGGGAGGCAACAATATCTGAATTATCAGGTGAAAGATTTCTGGAAAAGCAAAAAAAAAAAGGTAATAACAGCTTGTTCTGAGAATCATCAAAGACTTTTCATGCTGGGCTGGAAAATCAGGACCTGAGAATGAATGGGACTGGATTAAATAAAAGAAATTTTCCAACCTTCTCCCCAGCTCCTACGTGGAAGTGGAGCCTTAGAGAGCTTTGAAAAAGCAATCACGGCAGTTTTGTTTCACAATTTCCTTCGTTCCTCCCAAATTTTGGAATAAAAGCATGAAATAGAAATCACCTCAGTCCACCTTCTATCTCTACTCCCCCCAACACTTGCTGCTTTATTGCATTTTCCAGGAATTAATCAGAAGAAAAACCAGAAAGGTAGCGGAGGCTGTTGGAGGATTTTCCTGTGAAAAGGACTGGAAAATCCTAAGGAAAAGCAAAAAGGAAAAGAGTGACTGAGAATAAAGTTGTGCAGGCTGGGAGAAGGGGAGAGAGCAGGGGATAAATCCTCCAAGGTCTGCAAGGCAAGGACAAAGCCATCAACACTCAGGGCCTGTCCAGAGGGCCCGAAAATGCTGCAAATAATTCAGGAAAGAACAGAAAAAATAGAGACAAAAACCTTCCCTCCCTTCCTGTGCCACTGCAGTGCTCTGATTCCTCCTCTGCCTCCCTCCCCTCRCATCAGCTGAGCAGCYCAAKGTTTGATTTGGGGTTAAAATTGTGATTTTGGTTGGTTTGGRGGGAGGGATGAGCTGTCCCAGAGCAGCTGAATAAATCCCTGATAGATCCAGGAGGAAAATCCTGACCAGAGGAGGCTTCTGGAGCAGCCCATCCACCCCAAATGGACCTTTTCACAACTTAATTAATGCAGAACTTTTAATTTTTAACMGGGCAACACCCCCAGAATTAACCAAGGGACTCCAGCACAGCTTTCACCATTTCCAGGGACAGAGAAATCCTCCGGCACCTCTTAGTGCAGCCTAAAAAAAAATCCAAATAAACACCCCAGGCCATCCCAGGAATGGAAATCAGGTTCAGGAGTGCACGAGGATCAGGTTGGAGCTCAGCCCCATCTCCTTCAAACGAGCCCCAAGCAGCAGCAAAAACTCGATTTAATTTTTTATTTATTTTCAAGCTCTGGTTTGATTTCCCGTGCCCCTGTGCTSATTGATATCACAGGGAATTATTGCCCTGCTGAAATTCCAACCAGGCAATTTCAGACCCCAGGGAAGGAGGAAGGTGATGGGGTCAGTTCTGTCCCAAATCTGGGATTTTTTTGGGGTTTGATCCAGGGCTGAGCCTGCAGAGARCACCCAGGAAATGTCAGCTCTGCTCACAGATTTTTGAAGATAAAAGCTGAATATTTATTTCCCTCCCAGGCACTGAACCCCACTCAGGTCCCTCCGCTCAGGGCAGGAATATTTGGCTGCAGGGAATTAGGAATTGCTGTGGTTTTAGGATCCCAACCCTTTAGGGTGCATTTCTCCACCCTGTCTTGACTAAAAAAGCTCCAGATCTGAGAATCAAGGGTAAAGAAAAGACTCAATGTTTTTTTCTTCAAGCTTGAAAGGAAGAAAAAAAAMCCAAACCCCAAGTAATTTAACAAATATTGCTTTAAATAAGGGCTCCATAAAACAATTTGTGCTCTGCCTTTCTTCTTTTAAATTGTTTGTTCTCCCCGCTCCCCCTTGATTCCCCAGCCCTGACTGACAGCTCCTGATCACGAATTCCCTCCGCTGGCAGAGATTTTTTATGATGTTTCATTCATGGCCCTACAAACTCCCTCTGCAGCTCCTTCTCTTTTTTCTCCCCTTTCCAGGAGCACAGATTGTCCCAATCCTCCAGGAATGCCTTCCCCCAAAAAAACCAATGTTCCAGAAGTGTTTGGGTTCCCAATGCCATAAACCTCCAGTGAAAGCCCCTACAGAGACAGCAAAAAGAGAAAATTCAGATTAGTGCAAAGGAGAAATAACTTTTTGCTCTGAGATGCGTTTCTCAACCTTGCTGGGGTCACTCTGGTCACYGCCAGAATCACAGAAATTCCTGAGGGTCCCTCCAGGATCACCAAACCCCACCTGGATCCGCAGACCCAAAGAGCAGCAGCTCCAAAACACAGAAATCTCGGGTTTTAAGCACAGAAATCTCAGGTTTTAAGCACAGAAATTTCAGGTTTATAGCGCAGAAATTTCAGGTTATAAGCACAAAAATTTCAGGTTTTAAGCTCAGAAATATCAGGTTTTAAGTTCAGAATCTCAGGTTTTAAGCGCAGAATCTCAGGTTTTAAGCACAGAAATCTCAGGTTTTAAGCACAGAAATTTCAGGTTTTTAGCACAGAATCTCAGGTTTTAAGCGCAGAATCTCAGGTTTTAAGCACAGAATCTCAGGTTTTAAGCACAGAATCTCAGGTTTTAAGCTCGCTGTGCCACTGCTCAGGCAACCCCAGGGATTTGAACACTCAAGTGGCAGATTAATTCCAATCAAAACCGATCAGAGACGAGACGATAACCACCCATNTGCTAAATGGGCCCCTGAGGGCTCCCAGAGGTAAAATTCATCTTGGCAAGGAAACAACCGAGCTGCCAGGAGCATCTGCCCGGCAGAAAATCACCGTGCCCACCTGGATGGAAACAGCCAAGTGTCCCTGCTCCTTCCCCGAGTCAAAAACACCAAAAATTCCAATTTTGGCCAACTCTTTGTGGGTCTCACGCTCAAAAATTGGGTTTTTGTGCATCTGGTTTAGAAATTTCAGCCCACGGGTACGTCCTGATCTGGCGGGTTTGGGCTAGGACAATAATTTAGATATTTAGATATTTAGATATTTAGATATTTAGATTATTTAGATTATTTAGATTATTTAGATAATTTTAGATAATTTAGTTTTTAGTCCGTGTTTAGTTCATTTTCCAGAATGAGAAGTGAAAGCGGGAGCAGCGGGGTGGGAGAGGCTCCCCTGGGTGAATCCCAACCCCTTTTTCCTCGGGGTTCCTCCCTGACAGGGGAAATTTGGGGGCTGTTAACACATCACAARCCTCACACGGMTTTTGCTGTTCAATCTCCTCATTTCTGGGGTTTTGCTGTGGCAGAGATTTAAATCTGAGCAGGAGCGGGGGTTTCTCTGCTGCTGTCTGTGCTGGGCTGGTTTGGCTCAAAGTTTCTCTGAAAAGGAGAAAGARATGTCCTTCCTGAATAATTCTGACTCCACCTTGGAGTGGAGTTGGGATTCCAGGCTTGGAAACTGGGATTAAAGAGATGCTGAATGTTTAAATCGGGGAAATGTCCCGTAATAAAGGACAGAGGGAGAGARTTGGGTTGAGCCCGCTAATCCTGAGTGCCAGGCTCAACTAAAAACTGAACGAGTTCAGTCAATAATAAAGGTAATTAATTAATTAATACAGGAACTGATGGGCAGGAGCAGTGTTCCTTGGGCTGTTTCACACCACGTGCTCAGGATAAGACACTCTGCGTTTCCTGCCCCATCCAGCAAAGCTCAGCCTCACCTCCGGCCTAAAAATATGATCCTGAGAGGCCCARCAGGAGAAATCTCCCAGTTTTATCTCTGCAGCAGCCTGGAGCTACCCCAAATCACAGCAAAACCCCGAGCACATCGAGCGGCTCCRCTCCGAGCACGAGGCACGGGGATTTCTCAGACGAGGCTGGGGAATTTTAATATCTTCTTCCCCTTACAAGTAATTTCCAGTGTTTATGCTCTGTGGAGCTCCTCAGGAGTGTCAGAGCAGAACAAATGTCATTTTTAATGGACTTGCTAAATCATAAAAACCATTTTGGAAAATTGCATCTGATTAAAACATGAAAACGTTCCATTATTCACGGGGCGACCGCGGCAGCTGCGAGCGGCGGCGGAGAAATCTCGGCCCACAGGAATTTCTACCTCGATAACCAACAGAAATCTCCCGGTCTGCTCCTGCCAAACGCTGAGGAATTCTCCTGGAGCGAGGGAAAAAAGCTCAGCATCCGTCATTACATCCTTAATTCTTGTAGGGACGCAAGGAAACGCACGACAAGGTGAATTACAATGCGCTGTCATGGTAAATATTCAAACCCTCCCTGGACAGGGAGCACAGATCCCTCTGGGAGAAGGCCAGGATGGAATATCTCATTTCTAGGGTGGCTGTCATGAGGAATTTTCAATTATTTGCCCCAATTCACCCCCCCAAAATGCCTCTTGCTGGATGGAAATGGAAATTCTGCACAACAAAGCAGCTGTGGCAATAAAGCACAGATCACAGAGGAGCTGCTAAAGCAGAGAGATCCCCATCAGAACAGAGCTGTTCTCTCGCTCAGTGAGAGCTGAATTCATCGTGCCCGTGCTCTCCAGGTGGGGATGCAGAGTAATTAAAGCCTGGTTTAGCGAGCACGTCACAGTGGGTAAGTGAGGAGTGACAGCGGATGATTTAGGCAGACGTGGCACGGCAAGGTGGCTGCCTACACCCTGCATGTCAAACAATGCATCCATCAAACGGTGCTGCAAAGCTGTTATTTCATTTACAGGGGATTTAGGGAGCATTTTCCTTCCTAAAGGCTGTATTTTTTTTTTTCCTTTTTTTTTTTTTTT
>NW_026623759.1:54903-58590 GCF_030028575.1 Malurus melanocephalus | reverse complement strand
ACGTTATCCAGGGTTGTGGCAGAAAATTTGGGGATTATTCCCTGCACTGAGTGATGCTCATAGATCAGGCAGAGAGGAGATGTTCCAGTGCCTCCAATTCCATCATGGAACATCAGGGAACAGATTCTGACCCAGCAGCATTTCCGTGGTGGGAATATCTCCTGCAGGCTTTGCTGTGCACACAAATCCACCCGAGGATTTACCCAGAGCCAAGGGTTGCTGCACGGATAAATTCACCAAGGCAAWGGTGCTCTGACATCCTTGGATGGAGCTGTGGAGCCAAATCAGGCTCTGAGAGCTACTACAGCACCTCCAGACAGCATCAGAGACACACTGAACTTCAGCTCAGACAAATTTCTTCCCCCAGAGCAGCCTTGTGGTTTTACAGTGGGATTTCCAGGGCAGAGCTGATGCCTGCTCTGCTTTCCAGAGTGACAGGAGAACATCAGTGACCCCAGCTCCCAGCTGGTGATTTCCCCTCTGCCACACCTTGCTCTGCTCACGTTATCCAGGGTTGTGGCAGGAAATTTGGGGATTATTCCCTGCACTGAGTGATGCTCACGAATCAGGCAGAGAGGAGATGTTCCAGTGCCTCCAATTCCATCATGGAATTCCAGCAGGGAGCAGATTCTGACCCAGCAGCATTTCTATGGTGGGAGTATCTCCTGCAGACTTTGCAGAGCAGACAAATCCACCCGAGGATTTACCCAGAGCCAAGGGTTGCTGCACGGATAAATTCACCAAGGCAAAGGTGCTCTGACATCCTTGGATGCGAAATCAGGCTCTGAGCGCTGCTACAGCACCTCCAGACAGCATCAGAGACACACTGAACTTCAGCTCAGACAAATTTCCTCCCCYGGTGCAGCACGGTTCTCATGCAAAGGTTAATAACTCCTGATATGTTCTGTGAACTCAGCATTTCCCCGGAATTTCAGCTTGATGTACTGCCCTTTTCAGCAGCAGCACATTTCTCCCTGCCCGCCCTGCCTCCTGCTAATCAGTTTTATCAACACAGCCCCAGGTGAGGAATGGCTTTCAAGGTGTGGGGACCGCGAGCTGGAAATTCCTTCTTAATGCAAATTACACCAGAGCACAGGAACCTGTTCATAAACCCCCCAAAAAACCCAAAAAACCCCCAAAACCCCGAATCACAGCTGAGACAAACCCAAACAGCACCATCAGCTCACACCAAAACACAGCCTGGCCTTGCAAATTTATAAATCTCAAGGCTCTTTAAAAAACAAAGCTTTAAATCATTTTGCCCGGGAGATGAGAATATCAATTCTGCTGCTCCCGATCTTTCCCCACCGGCGGTGATTTGTGCTTCCCCTATTTCATCCCKGGGTTTTTGAGTGCAGGGGGAAGATTTACAGAGGGAAAGGAGGGAAGCTGAGGGTGCTGGGGGAATCCAGATTCCAGAGTTCATCCCAGCAGAATCCAAATGCCACTCAGCATCCTGAAAAATAATAAATTCATTTTAATAAATAAATAAATGCATCCTAGCATCGAGAAGAAATGATGGAAAGGCTCCTGTTCATCAGCTTCTCCAGGTATAGATTATATATAATTAAGATATAAATTAAGATATAAACTCCAGATATAAATTAAGGATGGGGGTACCCCTCTGCAAGGTGAAATTATTATTATTATTATTATTTTTATTATTATTATTCACATTTTTTTCCATGGTGGGACACCCCAAAGTGAGCCCTGACAATAAATTTTTAGCAAAAGAAATGAAAAATAAAAATCCACGAATATTCCAAGGTAGCACCCAGCCAAGGACAGACCTGCTGCAGTCACAGCTTACAGGACAATAATAATTTTTCTCTCCTATCGTCATTCCATAATATTCAAAAGCCAGTGGCTTTCCAGCTCATTACTGGAGACCAACTTTGACCAAAATGAAAAAAAAAAATTACAAAAAAAAATATTCAGGGCTTCTAAAGATGCGAAAAATTAATTACACCACTAACGACATGGGAGAAGGCATCAGCAGTTTTCCTTTTAACTCCCTGCCCTTTCTTCCCCACAACTCTGGGTAATTTTGATCCGGAGCGTTTCAAAGCTCCATCCTCCTGCAGGAAAGCCTGATGGGAGCTAATTGATGTGAGAGAAATTCAGGCACGGAGGGGAAAATGCCTTTCTCCCTATCTATTATTCACACTTCGTGGCGAGAGAACCTCAAAACGTGGGGGTGAACTTCCAGTGCTTCTTGTTAGCACAGAGTTGCCAAATTCTTGCTCTGGAGACACTCTGGGTGTTTCTCTAAATAGCATAAAGCCATGGGGGGAACAAAAAAGGGACATGGAAAGTGTCAAAGGTTTCTTCAGGCTCTGAAAGTTGGGGTTGTTTGGGCTGGAAAGGTGAATTTATAACTGGAGTTTATATCTTAATTTATATCTTAATTATATATAATTTATACCTGGAGAAGCTGATGAACACGAGTCTTTCCAACATTTCTTCTCGATGTTAGGATGCATTTATTTATTTACTTATTTATTTATTTATTTATTTATTTATTTATGTGTGGAGAATCTTTTCAGATCAGAGCATCTTTTGGATCTGAAAGGAAGAGGGGATTTACCAGGAGGTGCAGTGACAGGACAAGGAGGAATGGTTTAAATGGACAGAGGGAGGTTCAGATGGGATATTGGGATGGAATTCCTGGCTGTGATTCCAGGCTGGATCCCTGGAAGTGCCCAAGGCCAGGCTGGAGCACCCTGGGACAGTGGGAGGTGTCCCTGTCCACGGCAGGGGTGGCACTGGATGATCCTGATAATCCTTTCTAACCCCAAAAAATCTGACATTGCACAGAAACCAACCAAAAGGAACAAATCTGGAGGTCACAGAGAAGGAGAATCCCGTCTGTGTTGTTCCAGACACAAAAAACATTTCCTAAAAATCTCCATCCAGGTTCCTGCATCCTCATGGCACTGAAGGCTCCAAGTTTCGAATGTAAAATCAAGTTTTGGATGTAAAATAAAGATTTGAATGGAAAACCAAGATTTGAATGTAAAATCAGCCCTTGGATGGAAAACACTGACATTTTGGGGCTCAGGGAGAAATGCTGAGCAACAGCCCCGTGCCCTTTCCAGCTTTCCCATTTCCTTCCCTCCACATGAAAAAGCTGATTTTGTTTGGGTTTTTATTTTTTTCCCTCTCCAGTCTGTGGCACAAAACCTGGCCAAAACCAGCTGGAAATGGCGAGGAGCAGGGAAATCTTTGTGCTGACGAGGGTGGGTAATGAATTACTGCCCCGTGCCCTCCTTTCCTGGGAAATGATTCAGCAAAGAGGTGCAGCTTGAGGGAAAATTTATCTTCTGGCTGTGAGGCTCAGAGGCGACATCCCTGGAGGTGGCACCGATGTCACCAGGGCAGGCTGGATCTGCCCAGGATCCGCCAACACCAAAATTCAGCATTTCCACAACCCATAAAATCTTGTTGCTCTCCACTTTGTTGGTCTCCACTGTGGTTTTATCACTTTGAGAAGCCCATTCCTACATTGCCTGAAGGTCATCAGGATTTGATCATCACCAAATTGGAATTTTTTCCAATCTGAACGATTCCACGAAGCCCTAAATTCATGGATTTGGAAATTTGGGTGAGGATCCTGGGCAGCAGCACTCGGCCTGGCTGGGCCGGTTTTTCCATCCCAGGGCTCTCACTGCTCTGCCCTGCCCCTGC
>NW_026623759.1:52982-54738 GCF_030028575.1 Malurus melanocephalus | reverse complement strand
TTTTTTTTTTGGTTTTTTTTGGTTTTTTTTGGAGCACTCATCCCACAGATGCTGCTCAGTCCCATCCTTCCAGCAGCCTGGGAGGATTTTGCTGCTCCTTTCAGGGCCATCACGATGCAATTGCAGACGTGAAATAGGAAATTCCCAGATGGTTCTCAAGGTTTTTTTTTTTAATTTTTTTTTTTCCCTCTGCACAAGCCTGGGCTGGCTTTCCATGATTCATAATTTGATATTTGCAAAGCAGTCRTTTAAACCCCCTCAGCTTTGCTGCTGGCCACTTGCTAATGGAACTAAGGGCCTTTCTCCATCAGCTAAAACTCATCCAGGCCGTTTTTAAGGATAACTTCCCAAGGGTTTTGGGGTTTTTTTGGCCAGCTGATGTTGTGGTTTTATCATTTTCTGCCTGTCACAGCAGCACAAGTCTGACTGGGCAAAACTTACGGCTCATTTACGTCAGGAGCTGCAGCAGCCACTCGTCATCTGCAGCTGGGCTGAGCGAGCTGTGGCACTGGGGATGGAAATATTCCCACTGGAGCAGCTGGAGAGCTCAAATCCCGGGAAATGTCCCTGCTTAGATCAGTGTCACTTCAGCTGCYGCTGAGAACATTTATTATAAATAACCCCTGCAATAAAACAAGGCTTTGCTCGCCGGGGTGGAAGTGACCTTGCGAAGGCACCAGGGGACGATGGAGCTCTCTGTGCCTGTGAATTCCAGCTCCAAGTTGAAAATATTAATTCCTGAGGCAATCCARATGCTGTTTGTTGAGTTTAGGGCAGTTCTGCAAAGCTGGTGCCACCTCTGTGCCCTCTCCAAACCTGTTCTGCATTCCCTTTCCACGGAAAATCTAATCAGCAGCAGCAGCGAGCTCACAACTGGGGAGGAACTCGATTGTTCCCATGAGTGCAACAAAACTTCTGGGAGGGAAAATCTGCCAAAAAATTAAGAAACAACTTCAGGGAGGGAAAATCTGCCCAAAAATGAAGAAATAACTTTGGGGAGGGAAAATTGCCCCAAAATGAAGAAATGAACCAGCACAAGGTGTAGAGGAGGCTATCCTGCAGCAGATCGCCTGAGAGCAGAGGGAATGTGAGATGGAGCTCTCTGTGCCCGTGAATTCCTGCTCCAAGTCAAAAATATTAATTCCTAAAGAAATCCAGGTGCTGTTTGTTGAGTTCAGGGTGGAGAAAATCTCAGGCTGCTGGAGCTGGTGCCACCTCTGTSCCCTCCAAACCTGCTCTGCGTTCCCTTTCCACAAAAAATCTGATCAGCAGCAGCAGCAGCAGCAGCGAGCTCACAACTGGGGAGGAATTCGACTGCTCCTGTGGCTGCAACACAACCTCTGGGAGGGAAAATCTGCCCAAAAATGAAGGAATGAACCAGTGCAAGGTGCAGAGGAGCCCATCCTGCACAGATTGCAGGGGCAGTGTGAGACGGGCAGTGCCCGCCAGCAGGAGATTACCTGGGGAAAGAGGTGGGCAGCGCCGSGGGAAGGAGAGGATATTAAAAGCACAGGCTCATGTTTCAATGCCAGAATTATTAGCAAAGCCAAGGAAACGGGCTGGAAAGCAGCACAATCCCTCTCAGTGACTGGCTGCCGCTCCGCTGGGGCAGAGCGGAGGTGCCAAGGTTGAGGGAGCGGCCGTTCATCATTTTTGATTTAGTGCTGCCCAGACAGGAGGAACTCGCCTGATCCATGGGCTGTGTTTGCTCCTATTGATCTGCCAGGCTTGCTTTGCTAAACTGCACATCCATCAC
>NW_026623759.1:50754-51406 GCF_030028575.1 Malurus melanocephalus | reverse complement strand
GTGACAACCAAGGACCGGGGCTGAGCCGCTCCCTGGGGATGGATCGGTGACATTTCCAGGTGCTCCTCTCTCCCAGCTCTTGGGAAGAGCTACTCCTGCCCCAAATTCCTGGAGGAATTTGCTCTCCTGATCCCACACGGGCTGATGGGGCCTGAGGGAGAATTCAGGTTCGCGCTCCGCTCACCCCACACCTCATCCCACTCCCGCAGGATTTCACTTTAAAAACACTTTCTCTTCTCAAAGTAAAGCTCTGAGCATTCTTTCCAGCTTGGCCACGCTCTCAACATCATCTTTTTGAGGATTTTTCTCTCCATTTTCTGTTCCCATCCCTGCCTGCAGTCCTTTGCCAAGGTATGTCCAATGGGGGAACACGAGCAGCGAGCAGACAGCTGGTGGAACAAACGCAAATCCCTGTCTACACCTCCTTAATCTGTTTTCTCCTGCATTTTCCTGCCAGCAAGGACTATTCCTGGCTGGGCAGGGCTGAGTGGGCACAGGGAGGTTTGTGCTGCAGGCAGCAGCAAAATCTCAAAGTGGGGTGGAGTCGGTGCAARTTTTGAGCTAAAGTTTGTCCAAATTGATCTAAAGTTGGTGCAAATTGAGCTTAAGTTGGTGCAAATTGAGCTTAAATTGGTGCAAATTTTGAGCTAAA
>NW_026623759.1:45490-50134 GCF_030028575.1 Malurus melanocephalus | reverse complement strand
CCCAAACAAAAGCTAAAAGAGGAAACATCAATGAATCATTTCAGGATTCATCTCTCACCTGTCCAGCCATCATTTCCTTCTGCTGGGATCTGCAAAATGTCTCGTGAAAGCACTGATGGGTCTGACAGCCCCGAATCCATCACCTGAATTCATACAGAGCTCTGGAAGGATCTCTGCAGAAATCCTCACAGAGCCTTTCCCCCTCTTATTTCTGATCAGAACACAAAATTTGGTTCATTTTCTCCCTTTCTGATGTTTCAGGTGTAAAAAAAAAGAAGCTGGGAATGAAGGGGATGTGGGTTCAGAGAGATAAAAACAGGAGAAGTGAAATCAGCCATTATCAGGTGATGTCCAGGTGCTCTCCCAGCACCAGGAAGAGCCACAGGGAGATGGCAAAAAATGTTTAAAAACCTCTAAATGTCCCCAAGGGAGCAGGGCTGGCAGGGGGAGGGAGGAACAGGTGCTGCGCCAGCAAATCTCAACCTTCAGGAAAAAGCTGAAGGTGGGTTCTGAGAAAAAAAAAAAAAAGGTGTTCAGACAACGCCACAAAAAACTGAGCGGGTTCTGCTCCTCTGTAGGGGGTTAAACAACCTCCAAAATATTCCCAAATATTCCCTAATATTCAAAAATATTCCCAAATATTCCCTAATATTCAAAAATATTCCCAAATATTCCCTTTGGGAGCTCAGCAGGGCAGAAAGGAGGTGCTGCGGTGACCCAGGAACACGTGGAGGGCACAGCACAAAAGCACAGCCAGAAATAACCTCGTTCCGAGGAAAAGCCTGGACAGAAAATTTAAATTTAGAAGGGAAAAAAGACCTGTTTACCTCTTACCAAAGAGCCCCTCTATTAACCAATTACTGAGAGGCAGCTCAGAGCAGCAGCTCTGCCATTAGAGTGGAGCATTCCAGGCCCTGCTAATGGCAGATAAATTCATGTCTGGGAAATTGGATGCAATTAGAGTGATTTTAGTGAGGGTTCACCACGGAGCTGACCTTTGCTTTCACATGCAGGGGGCCAGCACGGAGTTGATGGTTGATATTATTTTGTTTGTGATGGCGAAAACCTTTCTCAGCAGAGGAAAAACAAGCGGGGAATTGGGGTTTGAGACTGGTCTGGGGGTTAAAATTCCAAAATTTGAGTCTCATCTCTGCCACCAGCTCAGTGTGACAGTGATTTTGCCTCTCTGGGACTGGTTTTAGCCTCCTTTAAGGCTTGGCTGACTCAAAAAACCCTCAGAACTCCCGAATTTACCCCAATTTTGGACAATTCCCCTCTTTGCTGTGACACCTTCCACTGGGAACCCACCTCGGACAATCTGGTGGGAAATCAGATCATTCCAAGGAGGAAATCCCATTTTTAGGATAAATTTAAGAGGTCTTTTTTCAACTCAGAGCAGTCCTCAGCACCTAAAAGGCTCCAGCAGCCCCGCTGGGGTGACTTGAATGAAAAAATACAAAAAAATAACACTGAACCACGAAAAAATAACATTGAATCAGGAAAAAATAACATTGTCAGCAGCCAGTCAGGACTGGGTGGGCATCCAAACCATCTCCCCGCGTATTTTCACGCTCCTGGATCTATTTTTATTTCCCTGAGCACCCAGCAGAGCTCCCCAGCCCCGTTTCTCACCCARGGTCTGCAGCTATCAGGCAAAACTCGTGCAAATTCTGGCGTCGTGGGCTCGATACACCGAGAGCTTGTTTTAAACACAGACTGATGGCTTTTCTCCGGGATAATGATGATTGATTCTGTTTTCCATCCTTTGTCAGGGCTCRGCACACGCCTGGAATTTTAACCAGCCCTTCTTCTGATCCTTCCATGCATCCATCTGTTCCTCTGGATCTCTCCCCGTCTCCCGCTTTAAATAATGAACCTCGCCGTGCTCGGAACCGTCTATTAATAAATAAAAATCTCRGCGATTACGAGAGACAATTAATTAATAGCGAAGCGGCGTCGGGGGTAGGGGGAGGGGGTGGAGCTGCCAGTTCTGGGGCTCAGAGGATTTTTGGGGTTGGGGGAGAAGTTGTGTGAATAAACAAGCTCAGAGGGGTTAAACTCGCTCAAACTTTGTGMTGAGGAGAGAGCAGGGCTTTGTTAATTCTGATATCAACACAAAGCTGAGGTTTATTTGCAGCTCCACAATTGAAGGGGAAGCCCAGCTCGCTCAGAACTGAGAATTCGACTCCATGCAGGAGTTTTTGCTGTTTTAACTTGTCTGAGTGGAGCACGACTGGTAAAATACAAAAGTTCTGCACCTGATTTTTCCTATCAATCCCTTGGGTTCAGCTCCTACTGCTCTGATCCAGCAAATCCCAGCTGGGATGGACCATCCATGGGTGACCCATGGAGCAGACCAGGGCTGATGGCAGCAGCAAGAGCTGCAGGTGACATCTGGGGCACCTCGAACCTCCGTGCAGCCCGTCAGCTCCACGGCCAGGAGCAGAACAGGGATGTGGAGCATCGCCATGGATCCCATCATGGCTGTGGAGCATCCCTGTGGATCCCATCATGGCTGTGGAGCATCCCTGTGGATACCAGAGTGGCTCTGGAGCATCTCTGTGGATCCCAGGATGGCTGTGGAGTGTCCTCGTGGATCCCAGGGTGGGTGGGCAGGGATGTGGAGCATTGCCATGGATCCCATCATGGCTGTGGAGCATCCCTGTGGATCCCAGAATGGCTGTGGAGTGTCCCTGTGGATCCCAGGATGGCTGTGGAGCATCCCTGTGGATCCTAGAATGGCTGTGGAGTGTCCCCATGGATCCCATCACGGCTGTGGAGTGTCCCCATATATCCCAGGATGGCTGGGCAGGTCTGTCCCCCTGTCCCCAGCACTGCTGGACATTCAGGAATGATCCAAACCCTTTCCTGAGCCACTTTTTGCCTCTCTGCATGTTGTGCACACACTCAGCTGAGCTCCCTGCCAATATCTTCATTTACCGMCTTTGCCATCTCGTTCGTTCCTCTTTTCACTCTCCATTCCCCCGTCCTCTCCTCCTTTCCCTCCCATCTCTCAGGCCAGCTCCTGTGGTGTTTTTGGGGTTTTTTTTTCCCTGATTTCTCCTCCTCCCTGCCCTTCCTAATGGCTTCACCTGGCGGGCAGAGTGACGAGGGAGGGAATCGAGCGCGGAGTTTTCCCACTCCGCATCCCTTCAAAGGTTCCTCGCCACCCCAGATTCAATTTCCCTCTGACATAACAACAGAATTAGCCCGGCGTTGTCATAGGTAAATTACTGCCAGGCCTGGTGTCAGGACAAGGAAGGAAAAAAAAAAAGGGAAAGAGACAAGAGCGGGATTCAAAGGAAAGCGCGAGTGTGACAAGCGACAACGGAATAACAATGGGGGACCGGCGGGTGACATCGATCACAGCTGACAAACAGGGACAGAGCCAGCGCTGCATCAAACRCAGGAATTATTTACCTCTTCTTCCCTCAGCCCTTGAGCCATTAAAGCTCGTTCAGAGGATTTCTGCGCCTTGCAGAGGACACATAAAGTCTAAATAAMTCTGGGATTGAAAAATATCGGCTCTGATTGAGCTGAGGAGGGATGGTTTGGATTTTTCTTCACGAGACACGATCCACAGGAATGCCCTGAGCTGGGGGAAAGGCTGGGATGAGCACACTGAGAGCAGGCAGGGCACAGCAAACATTCAGGCTGGCAATAAAATTGAAAGAATTCACATCAAAAAAAGGCCAAGTAGCAAATCAGTAAAAATTTCTCTGTGGCCTTTCATCTCTGTCTGCAGGGCTGACCACAAAACACTCAATTTTTGTCACTGAACACCATTTTTACCTGGTTTGGGTGCTTCTYCCCTGGCTGCCTCCCTGCTCTGATGCTCCATCACACACCAAGGATGGCTGTCACACACTGCTGATTGCCATCTCAATGTCACCGTGGTGGTGGCAGGAGCACGAATTCTCCYGAGCAGGAGCMGTCTGAGCCTTCACATYCCATCTCCCTGCTCATCCACCAAACTGCTCCTGCTCATCAAACAGCCTGAGCTAAAYRCTGACAGCTTTTGGGGTTTTTGAGRCATCTTTTATGTTCTCTGTAAGGTGGCTCCTGCTCTTCTCTCCTGCCCTTGCAGCAAAGTGATGTTTGGGGTGAAATTCAGGAGGTGGAATGTGGGAGATGGCAGCRAAAGGTGCCTGAGGGAGCAGCTCAGAGCTGTAGGATCACAAAATGGTGCTGTGACACCCCAGCCTGCTTTAAAACCCTCAATTCACTCCGTTTTTCAGGGATGAGCAGCTGACAGGATTCTCCCATATCCCAGGAACCCCAACATCGAGCATMACCTCCCGTGGATGCTTTGAAAGGAAAGAAAACCATGAAAACTTTTATTATCTGGGTAAATATCAGCTACTGAACACCCCCAAACCCCAACCCCAGGATGGAGGAAACCCTTGAGTTTATGAACACCAGGAGTGAGGGAAATCCAGACCAGAGGCACCAGCAGAGCATCAATTCCCAGCTCCAGTGACACTGAACTTCACACCAAAGCCAGGCTTTATTTGCCTGTTGACAGAAAGAAGGGCTCTGTTGGTCTTTCTAACCCAACCCCCGAGACAGGAAAGGTCTCTCTAATCTGCCAAAGGCAGAGCAAAAACTGGGGGCTTAAAGCTGAAGCTGAAGCAATCCAAACAT
>NW_026623759.1:36085-44846 GCF_030028575.1 Malurus melanocephalus | reverse complement strand
TGCACATCCCAGCTGGACGTGGCTCCTGAATTCCCTTGGACAAACAGAAGCAGCTTCAGGTCCCTCTCAGCCTCACCCACCACAATTTTTTCTACAATTTTTTCTACATTTTTTTCTATCCTAAGCCTTTTTTAACCCCTTGCAGGTTTGGGGGCCTCTCCACCGCTCAGCCTGGAGACCCTGCAAACCCAAATGCACCAGAACCTGTTGGAAATTCAGATTTTCTGAAAGGCAGAGGCTGGGCTGGCTTTGAAATCACCTTTTCCTGAGAACTGCATGAACACCCTGCTCTTTCTCCCTCTTAGGAGGTGCCAAATCCTCCCCTTCCACAGCAAAAAACTGGAAAAATCTCTTCCCTCCTCCTTTTTCTCCCTTTCCATGAATAACATCAGCCATTGACCTTTTCAAACAGGGTGCTTGGTGTAAAATACGAGTTCCAGCCTTGAGTGGAGGGAGGAAGGGGCTGGGGAGAAGCTCAGCACGGCACAGAAAGGGCTCTGTGCTTGTCACAACCCACCAGGAGGGTCCAGGGCTCTGCCTCTGGCATTTGAAATTCTGCAGTTATTAAGGGGGAGGTTGTTTTACAGCATAATGGCTTTTTTTTTTTTTTTTTTTTTTTTTTAACAAGGTGAGCACCACCAGGCGCTGCCTCGGAGGGGAGAATGGGGGTAGAAATTGGGATTTTGGAGGGGTTTTTGTGTAGTTGTGGTTCTTGAAGAGATGAGCAGTGACAGAGGAGCTGTAAGGATTGGCTGCACCCCCAGGGAAGGATGGGGTTTAATTGATGTCACCGCTGCTTTATTCACCCTCTGTCTGCACCCAGGGGTGCCCATGGGGCTGATGGAGCCCCAGGATGTTCCCAAAACCTGGGCTGAGCACACCTGGGTTCCTCTGGGCTCTCAGCCCCTCTGCCCTGCCCTAAAAATATCCCCCAAAAATGGCATTTTTGTGTCCTTGGCTGCCCTAAAAATATCCCAAAAAATGGCATTTCCTTGTCTGATCCATCCCTGTCTCCTGCTCCAGAGCCCATTCTGCAGCCACAGCCCTGAGATGAGGATCATGCTCTGATTTCATTCACTTTGCTGTTGCATTTMACCAGACGATTTTTTAATTATTTCTTTATTCTATAAACCAGCAAAACCAGTGGTAAAAGACACCAATTATGTGTTAATTTTGGGAGCAGAAAAGGGCCATGGAGTTCCAGGATGGTTTGGGGTGGAATGGACCTTTAAAGCTCATCCATTTCCAGGGACACCTCTCACTCACCCAGGCTGCTCCAGGCCCTGTCCAACACCAGCTATTGCCTTCAAAGGATGGGAAATTCGCCCTTTTGGGATCTTTTAGGTGCCCTGACACACAAACCCATCAGCACTGAGATAACGTATAAATCACACAAATCGCCTTTCAATCAAGAACCAAATTATTCTGCCAGTTTTTGTGCTGGGAAATTTGCAGAAGCAGAACAAACCTGACCTCAGCTTGGCCTCCTGTGTAACAGGGAAGGAGGAAGCTGCCTTTATTCCAGATTTCTCAAATCTGCCTTGCTGTTGCTCCTTCCTAAACGGAAAAGCAGCACCCGGCCAAATCTGGAGAGGTTTTGTGTCCTTGGCAGGGGATCTCTTCCCTTTGGTGAGTGTGATCGAGTTTAACAGATAAAATAAGTTTGACAGATAAAAATCAGAATAAGTTGAACAGATAAAATAAGTTTAAAGGATAGAAATCAAAATAAGTTTAACAGATAAAAATCAGAATAAATTTACCAAATAAAAATCAAACCAAAGCAGGACTCTTCACCTGTCTGAAGTGAAACACGCAGCTGCTGACGCTTCGGGAGATGTCAGCRATTCCCGATTTTCCTCCAGCCCTGTCTCCCAAATTCTGCTGAGCACTGAGGCGTGAGGGACTGGCAGTGCCCAAAACCAGCAGAGCACAGCCCCTCCCTGCTCCTGGGCCGAGAGAGGGAATAAATAAACTCTGAGTGACAGAGTTTTTAACAACAAAATCATTCCGCGGACAGAGTGTGTAATGAGCTCCAGTCAGAGCAAGTTATGGAGGAATAATTTTCTAGTACCTGGAGCTAGCAACCACTTCATGGGGTGCTTTTTATTCCTGGGTTGTAAATTGATTTTATACATCATTTATCAATGGAGGCCTGGCTTTATAATAGGGAAATTTTAATATTTATGCCTCTCCAGCCGCATGCTCGGCAAACAAATGGGAACAACGGGACATGGCTGGTGTTACAAGTCCCTGGGATATCTCCCCCTGCWCCCAGGTGAGGGTGATGGAGGTCTGCAAGTGCCAGATAAACCCGGGGAAATTTGATTAGGGAATGCATAAAGAATGACTCGGGTGTTACTGGAGAGGATTAAAGAAGCGCTGAGGGCTGAAGTTTTGTGTWGCATTTCCATAAATCGGTTTTATGAGGCAAAGGCGCCGGGATTCTCACAGGGACACACATCCCCCCTGTGTCCATGGGATCTGTGGAAGAGGATTGGGGATGAATCCTGGGCCCAGGGGTGCTGAGGGAATGGGATCCATCACTTTGGGATTGCAATGATTCCTCCAGATTATGCCAAAAACCCCACTGGAACCCAGACAGCAGGAACCCCAAAACCCTAATCCAGYAAGGGTTTTGCCTCCTGTCCTGGGGGCATAATTTGGTTCTGCAGGTGGGGAGAATGGGCAGCAAATTGTCCTTGCAGCGCCTCTAAACTCTGCCCTATTCTTCCTTTAGTGCTCACCCCTATCTGACTTCCAATTCCAGTTGGGGAGCAGCAATCCTGAGCGTTTTCCAAAAAAATATCCATTCCATGCCTCTGTTTATTTTCATCAAATCTGTAAATAAAACTCCTGACCTGTCCCTCCCCTCGTGCTCTCAGCTCCGCTCAGGGCTCCTGCAGAAAGTGCTAAACCCCACAGCTCCGGGATTGGGACGTGAATATTCAGCGGAGAAACCGGGAAAATTCATTTACTCCCCACTCTCGGCTGAAGTTCTTCTTCAGGCAGCGACTTCAGCTCTGGTCACTGTGCTGCTCGCTCCCAGAAAGGAGATGAGCTTTCTCCAGCTGCTTCAGTTGTAAAAAAAAAAAACAGATTTAATTTAGGTTTAAATCATGCTGGGGTAAGCCACAACCACGCGCAGGAGATGGGAAAAAACCCTCAGTGCTTTGGGGTGAGGATGCACCTCTGCAGGGCCATAAACAGCGAGAGCTGCAGTCTCACTGCGCTAATTATCTCCCTCTTAATGAGGCTGAAGAGACGGATTTTGCCCCGTTAAATCCCCCGTTGTTTATCCTAAATACCCCCTTCGTTATCCTAAATACCCCATTCTTTATCCCAAATACTCCATTCTTTATCCCAAATACCCCATTGTAATCCGAGCAGGTGAAACCCCACAGCTCCAGCAGTTAAATCCACACCAGCTCTGCTTTCCTTCCCCCACACTCCAGGGATCACAAATAATATTCATCACAGGAAATATTCATCACAGGTAATATTAAACAATATTTTCTTTGCTGCCTCTCTTCCCTCTGCACCTTTCCAGCTCCTCAGCTCGGCTTAGGGAAGAGGAAGGAGAAAAGAGAGAGATGCAGGAGGCAGAAATGAATCCCCCAAATAATTCTGCTTTGTAGGGGGAGGAATTCTCCAGGATCTCGAGGTTCTGCCTGTTTAGGAGAGCACCAAAAGTGCTTCTCATTCTYTTTTTTACGTTCTCCCTCCCTTGCAGAATGAAGAAAAGCTGTAATTTCACAGCCATGGGTTATTCCACGCAGGTCTTAAAATAAATAAAACATCAGAGCTGCGACTGCCTCGCCTTCCACCCCATTCCTGACAGGGATAACCCGGTGAGGGAAACCACAGCTGGAAGAGGAAATCCATGGAAATCCTGCCTGTTCCTTCCCCATTTACCCCTCTCAGCAGAGATCCTGCTTTGCCAAGGGAAAGAACGGCAGAACCAGYGGAATTCAGCCCATCGAGGCAAGAGTTAAACACACAAACACATCCCCCTGCAAGGAGGATTTCACCGAGGACGAGCGCAGGAGAAGGCAATGTCAGGAGAATCACCAACATCTCCGTTATTTCTTGTACATCCAAACCGCCCCTCGGAGGAGAAAACAGAGATTTCCAGGCTGGAAAAAAAAATTGCTTTGTCAAGCAGGAAGGGCTCCCTGCCCCCTTTGGTGGCTCCCAAGGTCACTGCCCGGAGTTTTCCAGCGGAGATGATCGTCCCTGACACATCCACCGTGTCCAGGGGCGATGTCCCCGAGGAGCAGCATCCCCAGGCAGCGTTGGGGATTCACCAGAACAGCAAAATTGGAGCTCCAGCGATGCCCCGAGCTCCAGCGGCCCCACAAATGTCAATGTGAAGCCTGCAGAGCCGGGAGGGGATGAGCTGACACAGTCCTGTCCCTCCCAGGAGCCCCGAAGAGTTGATCCGGCCACATTTCTTTAACCGTTCCGTTTAAATGAAAGCTCCGGTGTCAGCTGAGGGAGATGGGMTTGAAAAACTGATCCTTGACGTGTGAATTGGGGTCGGGTTTGTGCTGGGCTGGGTCCCCAGAAAGAGCTCAGCTCAGCCTTTGGATCCCCTTTGGTCCGAAAAAAGAAAAATCAGCGTCGCTCTTTGCAGCCCCTCTCCATCCTTTTCCTTCCTTATTGACATTCCAATCCTGGCACCAAATCCATCCTTCAGCACTCCTGGCCGAGCACAGAACCTCSTGTGGCTGCTCCACAGGGCCCGGAGTGGCTTCAGGTTGAGATCTGATCTCCACCCCATCCCGTCCTTTGAAAACCCCTCAATTCCCGTTAAACTCCCATTGAAATCCCTCTTATTCATCCCAAACCGCAGCCAATTCTGTGGGCAACACCCAAATGCCTTTTCCTTTGAATTATTTGGAGGCYAAATCATTCAATTAACACAGAAATGATGGAGAAATATCCCAATAAAATMCCATATTCACTCCTGAACACCCCGCAGGAGGGAGCACAGACAGGGAGGGAGCGCAGATCCCTTTACGCCTTTTAGCGGCTCAATTTCTTTTTTTTTTAGCGTCTCTATTTCTTAATTTTTTTTTCCCCAGCACCTTTTCCTTCCGATTCTGACATCTGGAAGGATGCACAGAGCTAAATAGGTCCTGATAACTCCCTGCTGGCAGGGCAGGGGGTCCTTCCCCTCCTGGCTGTGCCTGTCGCTTGTGATCCACCCGGACACGGCAATAATTTTGCTCCTGGATGGAAAACAGACCCTTTGCCGGGAAAGATCAGCCCAGGCTCCTGCTGATGCATTTGTAACCTGTCATTGCATCCTCCCCGAGTGTCACTCACTGCTGCCGGTGCCTCCTGCTGCTCAGGGTGCGGGAAAAAAAAATGGGATCCRGGCACTGGATCCCGCTGGAGCTGTTTGTGGCAGAGATGGATGGGGCTRTGGTGCTTTGAGGGGYWTTTCCTCCCTTTCACGCTCTCCCTAAATCCTTTATCGGGGTTTTTCTGATCGAAGCAGCGTGCTTGGGGCTGGATTTCCTTCTCCCTGTCCCAATTTCTTCTGTGCTCTAAGCCAGATGTGTGTAGAGGCACAAAGATGCAGGGAACCCTTCCAGAAACTTTTTTCAGGGAAAAAGCATTAACCAAGCTGCTGGGCAGGATCCTGATTCTCCTGGCCTTTTTCTTCCCTTCTATTTATTTTTTTTTTCCCAGCTGTAGCCCCTGCTCTGCAATAGGTTAATAACTCATTAATGCTCTGCCTCATCAGGGAGTGTTTGGGACGGCTCTGAGTGCGCTCTGAATTATTAGGGACAGGTTTTAATGATGTTCAGGGGATGCATTGTACACTCACCTCAAACAACCCTGGGTAAAACACCTCCAATCTCCTTAAGTGCTGCTGCTGAAAGTCAGCAGTGCCCCGGTGATCCAAAGCGGGTCTGGAGATCTTTGTGTGTGCAGGATAAATAACCACACACTTAATTAAGGACTGGCTGTGCCTCGGAGCGAGAAAACTCGGCGCTGGCTTGTGTGAGTGTACAGGGAGATCAAAAAATCCATATCGAACACCAAACAAATCCCTCTGGGTTGATTCGAGTCTCTCCACCCCAAATGCCGCGGCTCAGGCTTCTCCAGGAGCTCAGGAAGGAATTTTACCTTCCCCTTCTAATTTTACCTTCCCCTTCCCTGTCCATCCTCTGCCAAAGTTGAATTCCTGGCTGGACAAATAAACCCGAGCAGGGTCAGCTCAGGGGGCTCCTGTGGCACCAGCTGGACAGGCTCTGTAAGAGCTGAGTTGGGTTTATTTTTGGTTTTAAATAGGAAAATAAAGAGAAAATGGTGCAGAAGGAGGGAGGGCTGTGATGGAGAAGTTCCATTCTTTTGGGCCTTGCTCTGCGTTTGCTCAATCTTTGCTGAGCATTTGTTTCAATTAATGCAGGGATCACAAACCGAGGTGTTGAACCCAAAAGAGCTCCCTTGGAGCCCCAAACCCTTCCCACCGCTGATCCCCTGCGATATTTCAGCTGTTTCTGTTCTGCTCGGGGAACTGACCCTTCAGCCTGGTGCTGAAACATCCCGAATCCAGCCTGGACACGAATCCAAACCCATCTTTCATCCCTTTCTTCCCCTCCCATCTCTGATCCTCTGTTGTGCTGAGGATTGAGTTTGTCCATCCCATTTGGGGGCAGCTCTTCTGAACTCACCCAGCTCTGGAGGATTCCAGCCTAAACCAAAGCTGCTCCCYTTTTCTGGGGGGTGACAGCCCTGCAGACCCATCCCTGAATCCCACCTTGGCAAAATGTTCTCCTCTGACAGCTTAAAAATRATCAACAGCCCGAAAAGAAGCAGGAAATCTGTAAAACTCATTTCTCTCTTCCCTCTYCCCTCCTTGGCTGACCCCTCTCCCCAATCCTGCTCCCCTAAGGTCCAGGATCAGGGAAATTTCCATTAAAMCTGCACTAAACCTCCTTTTTCCCAAGGAAAACCGCTGTGGGTTGACTCCTGAGCCCAGCTTTCAGCAAACAGAGCCRCGTTTGATTGCTCTTTTGTCTTTCCAAAGGCAGCAGCAGGGAAGTGGCTGAGCAAGTAATGGACTTGTCTGTGTCATTATTAGGTACCCATAAATAAAGTAGATAATAAAAGCAGTCTTTTTTACTCTCTCCTTTCAAACGGTGACAGCAGCTTCTTGGAAAATTACCTTTTTTACCTTTTTTCCTTTCTCTTAGAGCGCAAGTTAAAAGGGGATTTGGTATTTCTCGACATCTTATAAACAACCACTTTCCCCTCGTTTTGCCTGAGCTGAAGTGGAAGGTAATGAATGCATTTTATCACTGCTGCCGGGAGAAAAGCAGAAATGGGGGATCTGAGGGAGTAGGGGAAGGCATTGCCTTCCATCCCCATGGTCTGGGTTCCGGAGGGGATCCAGGCATGGTAATTCCAACCTTCCATCCCATAGAAAAGAAATTCCAACCTTCCATCCCATAGAAAAGAAATTCCAACTTTCCATCCCATAGAACAGAAATTCCAGCCTTTCATCCCATAGAACAGAAATTCCAACCTTCCATCCCATAGAACAGAAATTCCAACTTTCCATCCCATAGAACGAAATTCCAACTTTCCATCCCATACCTTTCATCCCACAGGAAAGTAATTCCAACCTTCCATCCCATAGAACAGAAATTCCAACCTTTCATCCCGTAGAACAGAAATTCCAACTTTCCATCCCATAGAAAAGTAATTCCAACCTTCCATCCCATAGAACAGAAATTCCAACCTTCCATCCTACACCTTTCATCCCACAGAACAGAAATTCCAACCTTTCATCCTACACCTTTCATCCCACAGAACAGAAATTCCAACCTTTCATTCCACAACTTTCATCCCACAGAAAAGTAATTCCAAGCTTTTATCCCGGATTTAGGGAGAGCGTGAACGGGAGGAAAAGCCCCCCAAAGCACGGCAGCCCCATCCATCTCTGCCACAAAGAGCTCCAGCGGGCACTGAGGGCTTTGCCGGGAGATGTTTTCCCTCTGCTGATTGATGGCATTTTCCAGGCTGTTATTAACTGGACTTCACYGCTTTGGGCTGATCTATGGAGCAGCAGCGGCTCTGGAGCGTTCAGCGGATGATGGGAAGGGATAAAAAATGGGAGAGGATGCTCAGAGCATCCCCATCTGTCAGGGGGTGCACGGGGGTGTCAGGGGGTGCAGGTGATGGGGGAAGGAGGGAGGAAGGGWGGYACTGCCCTARAAAATGAGGGRTCTCTGAGGGGTTTGCAGGAKCTGCTGACAGGAGGGRGAAAATGGGGTGAGCACCCTCAAAAGGAGGACAGGGAGGAGGGGAACAGACCTGGCTGCTGCCCCAATCATCCCCAGGGCTCCGGGGGTGCCGAGGATAGAAACAACCCCGGGAAGCAGTGCAGGGTCAGTGATCATCACCAAACTCAGCCCCACGGAGCTCAGGCAGGCACAGCCCTGCACTGTGTGCATCCCATCCCTGAATATTCCTGGTGAGCTCTCTCTATTTCAGCCACTTTTTGGAGAAAAAAGCAGCGCTGGCCTAAATAATAGGATCCATCAGCTTTTCCAGATACCCAAAATCTCCTCCAATGAACTTTTATCCCAGTCTCCTCTCCCAGCATCCCGAACTGCAGCTTTTCTCTTTTCTCTTTTCTCTTTTCTCTTTTCTCTCTTCTCTCTTCTCTCTTCTCTCTTCTCTCTTCTCTCTTCTCTCTTCTCTCTTCTCTCTTCTCTCTTCTCTCTTCTCTCTTCTCTCTTCT
>NW_026623759.1:32455-34625 GCF_030028575.1 Malurus melanocephalus | reverse complement strand
AAAAAAAAAAGCCCTTCTCTCAACCCCCCTGCAGCGATTAAAGGGCAGGCTCTGTAATTCCACAGCTGCTGGGAGGGAAACCCATAAAGGTTAAGTTTAATATCAGCCAGATGAGAGCTCAGCTCTCGCAAGGAGAGATCTCACCAGGAATCCTCGGGGTCCTCAACCCCATTCCAGGACCCAGGACAGGTTCCTGAGCTGGGATCACACCCAGGCAAGGACTGGGATGGATTTCCCATCCCTGGAAGCAGTCTGGGGTGGTGGAGGTGTCCCTGAACGTGGAGCTGGATGAGATTTAAGGTCCCTTCCAACCCAAATGTTTTTAGGGTTCCATGAACGGGCAGAGGACCCCGGTAAAGGGCATAGGGTGGATTTTTTTTCACTCAAGGTAGAATGCAGATGCATTTTGGGGTTTTAGTTGGCACTGCCTTTGCTGATTTTAAAAGGTTTTAAAAATCCCAGCTCTCCCCTCATTAATCCTCCTCACCTCCCACATCCCAYCCACCCCAAAGCCCACCTGAACCAGTCCATCCCCTCCTGGAAATCCCTCAGGCACCCCCAAAACCTCTCCTTGGAGCTCCAGAGCACTGCAGGTCCCTGCTGCTGCATCCCCAGCGCAGTGGGAACCTGCCCAAAGCCACGGAAAATAAATCCCAACGGGAGATGCTGCCGTGTCCAGAGCTCTGTGCCAAGGACGAGGAGAGAACAAACAGAAAAAAAAACCAATGTTTGACCCCCCAAAGGAAAAACAGCACCAGAATCAGGCAGGGAAGGTGCTGATTGTGCAGGAATCCATCGGGATGGGCACAGGGTGGGATGGATTTCAGATGCCTCCAGTTCTGCGTGGGATAGTGCAGGACTTGGGGCAGCCACGAGGAAAAYAAATTTAAATTCTGTAAAATTCCTYRTCAGGCTTCTCCCAGCCCCTGGMTCTCRATAAGRTGCTTCGTGGGGAGTGTTTGAAGGMTAAATTTGGGATTAATTCCRGGCTGGAAGAGCAYTCTGTCCKCAGCRCTGGGGCATGGGAGCAGCTCTTGGAAAACCTGAGCTCCCCATTCCTGAAACCTGAAAGAGTTTATTTTTCACCTTCATTTTTTTAAACCTTTATTTTCCTTGGGATCAGAGAGGATGGACTGAGGGATATCCTCAGAGGCTGAGGAGTAAAAATTTTCCTGTAAGAACAGAAAAAAACAGAGGGCTGAGAGATCTGCGCTCAGAGGGAATTTGGTGGAGACAAATCACCCCATTGGTAAAAAAAAATAAAAACAGAAAAACCCTTTTTGCCTTCACTGCTGCCCACCTCAGTGAGATTTCCCAGCACAGAAAATACCCATTATGGACACGTTATCTAAAAATTAAAGAGTTTGTTGCTCTCAGAGGGAGCAGGGCCTTCAGACTCGTGAAGGGTCTGGAGCTGCTGTGAGCACCCTCACCCTCCACAGGATAAAATTTCTCCCACAGAAACCCCTCCAAATCTTCACTGGYGAGTTTTTCCCCTAAAAGCTAATTATTTCCAAGCTGATCAGAGCTGACACATCTGCAGTGAGCTCAGGAGAAGCAGAGACAGCCACAAACATCCCTGAGATGCCGGGAAGCTCTCAGGCCCTGACATTTCCATCCCAATTCCTCATTCACCATCATCCCCTCGCTCTGCCCAACACTTCTGCTCCGAGGCTCASAAAGCCCTGCAGCAGGTGGAGAGAAAATAACCTTTCCCTGGGGAAATTTCCTTCCTGACCCTGATTAATCAGAAGCTGCCTGGTGCCCTGGGGACAGAGGAGGAAAGCAAAAGCAGACAAAAGGTGCCCAGGGGAAGGTGCAGGTAGTGCCAGCTGCCAAAATGGGCTTTGGAGTGTAAACCARCCTAAAAGGGAATTTCAAACAGTTTAAAGTGAGGTTTTCTGCTGTAAAAATGAGGCACTTTCCACCCTGGGAATCACCTGAGTGGAGTTTTGTTTYCTCCGTCATGAAAATTAATTTTTGTGGTGAAGAGCAAGGTGAGGAGTGGTTGCAGCTTCTTCCTGTTTTTATTTTTATCCCGTTCCCTGGGATGGAAAATTCAGGTAGTGCCTACATTTTAATTGTGGCAGGAGCATGTTTGCAGCCAATATTCCTCTGGGAATGGCCACAATTGAAGCACGAGGTCGATTTGCTCGCTGTGACCTCCAAA
>NW_026623759.1:27915-29830 GCF_030028575.1 Malurus melanocephalus | reverse complement strand
CTCCTGGACTTTGGGCACTTCCCGGTTTTCCACCCTGGTTTTGGTGACTTTTCAGCTAAGAGATGGAGAGAAGAGATGGTCTAAAATGTTCCAGGCCGGTTTAAAGCACCCCAGGACCGGTCTAAAACACCCCAGGCCAGTCTAAAACATCTCAGGACCAGTCTAAAACATCCCAGGACCAGTCTAAAACGCTCCAGGCTGATCTAAAATGTTCCAGGCCAATCTAAAACACCCCAGGACTGGTCTAAAACACCCCAGGACTGGTCTAAAACATCCCAGGCCAGTCTAAAATGTTCCAGGATGGTCTAAAACACCCCAGGACTGGTCTAAAACAACCCAGGCCAGTCTAAAACATCTCAGGCCAGTCTAAAATGCTCCAGGCTGGTCTAAAACATTCCAGGCCAGTCTAAAACACTGCAGGACCGGTCTAAAACACCCCAGGCTAGTCTAAAACACCCCAGGCTGGTCTAAAATGCTCAACACAGCCCTTCACAAACACAAGAATAATCCAGAAAAAGGGGATTTATTGATTTTTTTTTTTTTTTTAGGACAAGTTGTGCCCTGTCATCCCCAGGGCAGCCTCACCCTGCATTTGAGACAAAAAAGGTGCTGAAACATGTGGTCATGTGATTTTCTGCCTCAATAGTCACAGAGATCCCCCAAAAATCCCATCCTAGGGAGGGATCAACAGGGAAATATCCCAGGGAGGCGCTTCCCTCGGTAACCATTGCAGCAGAACAGCATTGCTGGTCCYTGAATCCACACTCAGATAACACCACAGCCTCATCTCCTGAAAATGCTCCTTTCCCTGAGCTCCTTTTTGTTGCTGCATCATTCTGCAAGGGCAGGAGGAAATTTGATGGAAAGCAAACCTCGGTTGTAAAATATTTGGATTCCCTCTTTGTTTGCTGCTGCAGCAGAAGAGGATTTAGTTCCGATTTTTTTTTTAAATTTTTTTCTTTCACCAGCCACAATTGGTTTTAGGTTTCCTATTGGAAATGTGTCACTGAAGTTTTGCTGCCGGCTCTGGAAGGTTTTTCCACGAGCACACAGAGACCCCTAAAAACGGGAGAGCAAAGCAATTCCCTGCGAGTCACACTCAATTCCATCCACTGGTGCCTCATTAGAACAGAGGAGGTTCCTGCCTGACCCCGGGGTTTAAATCRGCTCTCAATTACCCCCTGTACATTTTAAACACTTCCCCAATTACCGGGGCCGCCTCTTCTCGTTTTCAACCCCGCAAAAATCGATTTAGGGCTGGGTAAATCCTTCCCCAAACTCCAAAAAACAACCGAGGCAATAACAGCAGCCTGCCTGGGAAAGGAGAGGTTGATTTTTACTCCCGAATAAAACATTCCCCTCTCCCARGAGCAGCTTTTTCGGGCTGCTGGGTCTCTCTAATGATGAGAAGGGATGATTATCCCTTCTAGCAGCGAAGGGGAAGGCTCCAGCTTGGTTCCACACGGGTTTTTATTTGCCCGGGCTGCCCTTTGATCCTGTGTGCTCTAATTGAGCCTGGCACACGGCTCGGGGCTGCTGATGGATCTGCGGCATCCCGGATCTCTGCAGACAGATGGAAATTCCGCCGTCGCCTCCTTTTCTCCGCTCTTAGAGGAGCTCCGGGCTCCTTCCCTCCACTCCCGATTGAATTATCGGGCATTTGGAAGCGGCAGCGCTGCAGCCCAGGCCCTGCACAGATTGCAGAGCTCGTTCCTGCGCCTTTGAGCCGCTCTTTGGTCCTTTTGAAAGGTTCAGCTCCTAAAAAACCCTTCAACATCACCCAGAAAGGGAGATCACTCCGAGATGCYGCCCTGGGGGAGATGCTCGGRGTTTGTGYGGGTTCAGTGGGAGCAACCAGCAAAATGCCCACTCCCACAGAGGCTGATCCCCTCTTCTCAAGGCTTGATCCCCTTTT
>NW_026623759.1:0-26410 GCF_030028575.1 Malurus melanocephalus | reverse complement strand
GAGCGTCCCAGAGAGGGAAAGAATGGAGAGGGATGGGAATAAAACCAGCAGCTTCCTGTGGCTTGGAATCCCTTCAGTGCTCCCACAGAACTGGAGAAATTATATTGGATATCAAAATATCAAATTATATTGAATATCAAAGTATCCAATTATATTGAATATCAAAAGCTTCATCTTTAGAGCAAGAAAGGTGCCTGAACACCTGGGGACACCTCGAGCAACATCTGGATGGAAAGGATGCTCTCATTTCGGGGCTCAGGACATGGGAAATTGTCCCTTTCCCCTCTCCTTTCAAAGGCTGGGAAATCTGCTGGTGTGCTGGGAAATGCCACCCCTCGGTGGGGAAATTCAGAAGGAAAATCCCCATTTTTGGGACATTTTGTGTGTTCCCAGCATCATCCTCACCCGTGTGCACTCTGATCCCAGCACGCAGCATTCCCAGCAGCCATCACCACAAATACTTCCCCACTTTCAGATTTTTGCCACTTTTCTTTGCTTTTTTTTGCTCATTTTTTCAAACCTTTAGAAAGAAAAAATCCCTGTCCCTTTGCTTTCCTTCCCCTCCAMCAGAACCCCGCACTTCTCCGCTCCCTTTCTCAATTTCCACTCTCTGTTTCTCCGAGTCCAATCCAATTTAAACCAAATTACTTTATCGGTGCCACCGAAAARCAGGGCTTGCAGGAGCCATTAGGAACTTGTTCAACCCCATATTATGAAAAAAAAAAAAATATTTAAGGGAACGAACGCTGCTGCAAATGGAATCGATACATTCCACGTGAAGAATTACCGGGGATGCGAGGAAAGGAGCGGAGTYAAACTCAAGTGAGCTGCGAGCCTGCTCAAAATTCAGAGCTGATRATGTGTTAGGACATCATGGCCAGCATTCCAAGAGCCCTGATTCCTGCAGCAGCCTCTCCCAAATGGATAATGCCTCCTTATTTCGGGGATTCGGGRCTGACAGAGCTGGAGCTGTTTCCTTTGGATCTCTTCCTGCCAATAAATCCACACATCTCTGTCGCTTCTGAGTCACATCTCAGATGGAGCTGAGGGTGGGGAGAGGCATTTTTAGAGCCCAGGGGGGAGTGTGGATGTGTCTGTGGCCGTTTTTAGCAGCTGGCCTGGAATGACATCAGATTCTGAGGGTTTTGCCCGATTTGTGTGGGTTTTCTCGGTTAATAATTATTAATTACTACACCAAGGAGAGAACCTTGAACGAGCAGATCCCTAATTCTAAATCCAATTCTAAATTCCTAAACCTAAAAATTCTAAATTCCTAAATCTAAAAATCCGAATTCTAAATTCCTAAATCTAAAAATCCGAAATCTAAATTCCTAAATCTAAAAATCCACCCTTCTTGAAGGAGGTTTTTCAGGGGTTTTTCCTCTCTTCAAACCCATTTTTTCAAAATCCTTTTTATTTTCTCCTCATCACAGAGCCAGCCCAGCCCAGCTTTGCCTGGTGCTCTTCAGAGAGGCACYTCGAAGCCAAAAGTTTGCTGTGAAAGCTGTGAAAGCTGAAAATCCAGACCCAGCCAGCAAAACTCCAAGATTTTAAAGGCTGAAAGAGGAAGGAATCACCCACCAGTTGCACACACACACACAAAAAATAAAAAATCAGTAAAAAATAAACATATAAATCGCAAATAAATATATAAACAGTAAATAAATATATAAATAGCAAATAAATAAAATAAATAAAAAATATAGCTTAATAAAATCACATTGAACAAGGGGATAAGCAAATTAGGAAAAGCAGGAGTTGGTTATTGAATTTTTTTTTTTTTGTTATTTTTGAGTAATAAGTGACAGGCTCAGCCCTGCAGCCCTCCTGGGAACGGCACAGCTTTTAAGGCATCCCAAATCCCAGGTAAGGAATATTTCAATCATCCCAGATGAGGAATAATGGTTTTATTTTCCCATATAAATCACATCCAACACCTGGCAGAGCACCCCTGTGGCCGCACCCAACGAGAAACTACAAACACTCATTGATAACGTTTATCAAATCAAAGAACAACAAAATAACGGTGAACAGAGAATTATTTCACAAATCTCGGTGCCGTTAAGGACAGCAGAGCAGAGGAGATAACAATGGTCATTAATAACGATTAATCACCGCTGGCAGCTTTGTGAAATAATTCTCTTTTCACCATAAAAACCATCATTTTCACCCAAACCATTATTCCTTGGAGCAAACTTTGCTCACTGAGCGGTCTGGGAGACTTTGCAGTGCCTTTTACAAACATTTCTGGTGCCGCCCTTGTCTGCTTTTCTCTCTGTTTGCTTTTTATCGCTCTCCCCCTGCGCCAACCCCGCAAATAAAAATTAATTTCGTCCCGTGCCACAAACAAAGCTCCAGTGGAATTATGGATGATGCTTTTAGCTGGAGCAGMACCTCCCTGGCTGGGTTTGAAGCTGCCTCATCCCTCAGCATCTGCCACTTTCCTTTCCCAAGRAATTCTCATTTTTTACCCCTCAGAGATGTTTTTCCTTCCCGGATCCATAAGATTTTGCTTTTTTTTCTGCTACAAAGACACACTTTCCAGGAGATCTGGCAGCAATCTGGAGGGAATAAGACTTCCCGAGGATATTTTGCAACTTCCACTTAAGCTCAGTCTGTCTTTATATTCACTGTCATCTAAACTGTGAATTTATTATATCCCTCCCCCCCTCAACTTTCCAATTTTATCCACTTCCATCAGCCTTGTCATTCCTGGGATGGGAGCTGGGGGATTTATTTTTATTTATTTATTTATCAGGCAGGAAGTTCACCTTAATGTGCTCTAATACAAAACATAACAGCCATTACTGGCTTGGGTGGGAAAGTTAATATTTCATTTTCGGATGTTTTACATCCTGATGGCTTCTCCCACGAACATCAGAGGCAATTCTCACACATTTCACTGGGAAATTAAATGGGCTGGAAAGACATTCTCGAGTTCTATGCTCAGCTGAGGAGCAGATGGAACCGGGGAACCTGCAAAAAATGCAGCGGTGCCKCCTGTTTTGGGCAGAATTTCAGGGRTTTATTTCAGATTTAACATTTATCAGGGTGAAAACCAGAAAATTTTCTTGCGTTTTTGTTTGCTCCCCACGCAAATGAGGGGAAAAGGAATGGCTGCATTTACACCCAGAGCCAATCTTTAAGTCGGTGGTGTGGAAAATTGCATTGATACTTCCTGGGCAAAATGATCAACTTTATCGAGCAGCAGCGAGAACTCAGCATTTGCATGAGGCTCTTAAAAAAAAAGAAATCTTCATCTCCTCTCCCTGAGAAGTGAAACAGGAGCTCCAATTTTATCTGAAACAATTTTATCTCCGAGGATTTAATTGGAGACCAATTTAATTGGGGAGGGCAGAGGGAAATGGATTGATCGGAGGGCTCCAGGGGTGGAAAAGTGAAAGGGAAATTGAGATTTGGAGGAGGGGATTTGATGGTTTGGAGGTCTGGGGGTGTGGTGTGGYCCTGTCAAAGCTGCCAAATGGAWTTTAACTGGAATTGATGGCAAACAYGAGGTGTGAGTAACTCAGAGGAGTGCGATGAGCTCGCTTTTGAGAGCAGGGAGTGTCCCTCTGCCCGGCAAAATCAATGGGAAATGGGATTTCCAATTCATAGAAAAATAAATAGAATCTAGGAAATTAATCAAATCATGGGACAGTGTTTATCCCATAACTAAAAGCAGCTGAAAGGGTTTTTATTGCCAATATTTCTTCCCTGTGAGCAGGAAAAGATCTCATCCCCYCATCAGGAACTATCAGGGCCTTTTAAAGGCCAAAGCTCTGAAACTCATCCCTTGTTCCCCTGTGTTTATTCCATTTTTCCCAACAGAGTTCCTGCTCTCTAATGCTCCTACAATCAAGGATTTCAGAGTTATTTATTTACAAATGACCCCTCTAAGCTTTTAACTCACCCCCATTAAAATCCTAAAGAGGTGCAGGAAGAGGGAGGACCAGCAGCTCTGCCCTGAAACCAACACAAAACCAACAAAAAAAACCACAAAACCAATTGGGAAATGCTCAAATTCAAAACAAAACCAAGCGGGAAATGCTCAGATTCACACCCTAAATCAGCCCTGACCCCTTTCCTCCACCTGCAGCCACCCCACAAATCCCTCCTCCCACCCCAAGGAAGCTTTTTAAAGCCATATAACAAAGGCAGTGGATCCACATCAGGGAATGCTTTTGAGACAAAAAAGAAGCAAAAATGAATCCTTTTGGGACAAAAATTGCAAAAGTGAATGTTTTCAGGACAATAAAATGAAAAAAAGAATGTTTTTGGGACAATAAAAAGCAAAAGTGAATGGTTTTGGGACAAAAAAAGCAGAAGTGAATCCTCTTGGGACAAAACAAATGCAAAAGTGAATGTTTTTGGAACAATAAAATGCAAAAGTGGAAGCTTTTGGGTCAATATCTCAGCAGGCATTTGTTGAGCAGCTCGGATTCTCAGGTTGAGGGCAGCAAAGGGGTCGAGGCTCTCACACCTCCAGCTCTAAGGAGATAAAATTGGTGTTTTGCTGCCCTAAAAAGCTCCCAGTTCCTTCCTGATCCCCCTCAGGGGCCAAAAATCCAGATTAATCCACACCTTGATCCCCACCCTCAAACATTTTAGCCAATGCTGACCATCAGAATGCAGGAGAGCCCTCCAGCGCATTTTGGGTTCCCCCCAGTTGAGTTTTTATTCTCATCTAAAAGGAATTCCTTCCTTTTCCAGGCTCCTGCATGGAAAATTCCCCCTTTTGTGCCATCAGCACTCTCAATTCCCACCTTTGAAACCATTTCAGTGCTTTATATTAAAAAATTGTCAACAAGGAAAGCCCTCAGACCCGCGGGCACRGCGGATTCATAACATCAGTGACAAKTTTTTGTTTTTGCAGTGTCTCATCTCGGGGCTGTGTCACCCACAGGGCTGACACCAGCTCTCCGCCGTGTACACGTATTTTCATTTAATCGTTGTGGGAAAAAACAGCAAAGCTTTTCACACAATTTAATGAAAATYTCTCGTTCTGGTGGCCAGACAGGCGCTGTCTGTGTGTGTCACCTTCTTTTCAAGGGCAGGGCAGTGCAGAGCCGGGATTTTGGGAAAGTTGAGCCGGGATTTTGGGGAAGCAAAGCCAGGATTTTGGGGAAGATAAGCCAGGATTTTGGGGATGTAGAGCCGGGATTTTGGGGAAGCAGAGCCGGGATTTTTGGGGAAGCAGAACTGGGATTTTGGGGAAGCAGAGCTGGGATTTTGGGAAAACTGAACCAGGATTTTGGGGAAGCAAAGCCAGGATTTTGGGAAACCTGAACCAGGATTTTGGGGAAGCAAAGCCAGGATTTTGGGAAACCTGAACCAGGATTTTGGGGAAGCTGAGCTGAGATTTTGGGGAAACAGAGTCAGGATTTTGGGGAAGCAGAGCCGGGATTTTGGGAAACCTGAACCAGGATTTTGGGGAAGCTGAGCTGGGATTTTTGGGGAAGCAGAACTGGGATTTTGGGGAAGCAGAGCTGGGTTTTTGGGGAAACAGAGTCAGGATTTTGGGGAGGCAGAGCCAGAATTTTGGGGAGGCAGAGCTGGGATTTTGGGGAAGCAGAGCTGGGTTTTTGGGGAAACAGAGTCAGGATTTTGGGGAGGCAGAGCCAGGATTTTGGGGAGGCAGAGCTGGGATTTTGGGGAATCAGAGCTGGATTTTGAGGCCTTTATCCATTCTGGAGTTGAGGGAAGTCAATGTTTGCCCAAGGTCAAAATCTGCCCATTAAAGCAGAAAAGGTGGCAAAATCCCCATCACAGGGGGCAAAACTTTGGAGCTGTAACCTGGAATTGCTTTATCAAGCAATGAATCCTCTGTTCACAGCACATTTCTGCTTTTCAATCCCATAAGTGATGGAAATGGTGAATCCAAAAATCTTAATTTTGGGTTTTACATCCTCTGCTGGGTCATTTTCTAACCCACTGTTCTGTTTGAGCCAGATGCGAGAGATGGGAACGAAGAACAAACATTTTCAAATTTCTCCTGAACATTGATTTATCCGACCATAATCGTGAGGGTAATTGCATTAAAATTATTAAAACTCCAACCAAGCCTTGGACCATTGAGCAGCAGCTCAGACAAATCATTTTTACTTCTGCCCAACTCTGCGCCATCATTTCCTAAAGTAAATGATCAGAAGTTTTGCAACCCTGAAGAAGGTTTTGAGAATATTTCTTCTATCAAAAGGCAGCCTTGAAGCCAGGAAAAAAAAATAACCCCTGGGAGCAAAACACTGTTACCCCCCAGCTAAATATTTTACAATTTCATGCCTGACAGAAATGACAAAAAAAGATCCTGGAAAGTCCTTCCAAGTGACACTGCAGGAGACAGAGAAAACAGCAGGAGCACGAGCCAAAGCACTGACCAAATGTTTCCACTTTGTGTCAGGAAACAAAAATAAGTGTTGACAAATAAAAGCACAAGAGAGCCGGGCTGGGCGAGAGATCCTTCAATGTTTCCCTGCCTGGTTTTTGCTYTCTAATGTTGACACATGCAAAAAATAAATAAAGAAATAAATAAATGAAAAAAGCCAAAGCAAAACAAAATAAAAAACCTCCTCCCTGCTGTGTCTGATTCTGGGAACACATCCCAGAGATGGAGATGCCACTCTGAGCTGGGATTGATCAYAGAACGATGATGGGACCCCGAAATTGGGCCTTTTCCCCCAAACCCTTCCACTCTGGGCGCACACCATGCCAAGAAGTGCCCCCACACCCCAGCAGGGCTGATTTTCCCATTTCCCAGTGTTTTCTCAGCCCTTTCTATTATTTTGCAGGGCCACAGCAGATGGATCCATATCGTGTAAAGAATTAATTCACTAAAACATCCCAAAACCAGGAGAAGGTGTTAATTTGAGCTCATTACCCAGACTGGCTTCTCAGTTTTTATTTTGCAGATTGATCTATATCGTGTAAAGAATTAACTCCCTAAAACGTCCCAAAACCAGGAAAAGGTGTTAATTTTTGCTCATTACCCAGACTGGCTCCTCAGCTGGCCAAGAGAAGGAGGTGAGGAGCAATCCCCATCCAAAATGATCTCAGGAGAACTTTCCCCATCCATTCTTTCCCTTCCAATCCAGGTCAGCAGACCAGGTATAACCAGAGGTGCTGCCTCCCACATGCAGTGGTGTAAAAAACACGCAAAGCGTTCATTTGGACAAAAAATTTGGACAATTCAGGTCCTCAGGAACAAGAGCTGGGGGGGAAGAGCTCAGGAATCTCTGCCTGGCAAAGGGAGATGGGTTTTGGCTGTGAGCACAGGAGAACATTTGCAGAGCCCCTGCCAGCACCCCGAGCTCCATCTGACTGTCTGGGGCATCTGCTGCAGGGATCTCTTCCCCTTCTGCAGATCTGCAAGAGAACAATCCCACCACGTGGGAGGGAAATGTTCGGGGAGGAGAGAAACGGGAAGGGCAGGGGATGAGCAGCCCCTGTTCCTCCTCAGGGCTGGCTCCAGCTCAGCCTGGGAGAGCAGCTGGTGGGGCTGTGAGGATTTAACCACCAGGAATAAAATATGGACAAAAAAAAATTATGGATTTAAACCACCAGGAACAAAATTATGGACAAAAAAAAAATTATGGATTTAAACCACCAGGAACAAAATCATGGACATAAAAATCTGTTCTGGACGCACGGTGTGGTGAACTTTGCCTTTTGGCTTTGCCTTTTGGCTTCGCCTTTTGGCTTTGCCTTTGGGCTTTGCCTTTTGGCTTTGCCTTTTGGGCTTTGCCTTTTGGCTTTGCCTTTGGGCTTTGCTCTTTGGCTTTGCCTTTTGGGCTTTGCCTTTTGGCTTTGCCTTTTGGCTTTTCTTTTGGGCTTTGTCTTTGGGCTTTGCCTTTGGGCTTTGCCTTTTGGGCTTTGCCTTTTGGCTTTGCCTTTTGGCTTTGCCTTTTGGCTTTTCTTTTGGGCTTTGTCTTTGGGCTTTGCCTTTGGGCTTTGCCTTTTGGGCTTTGCCTTTTGGCTTTGCCTTTTGGCTTTGCCTTTTGGCTTTGCAGGGCTTTTCTTTCTAGGAAAAGATGATTTGGCCGTTCTGTTCCGCAGGTAATCCAATTTTTTTTTAGGATAATGATATCGTGCAGCCTCTCCCTGAGCACAGCTGCCTCTCTGAGCACCAAACCCATCCCCTGAACCCTCCTGTGCCCTGCTCAATGTGGCTGAAGTGAACTAATGGTGCAGAAGTGATGGATGCAGACACTGCTTATGTAAGGCTCATTTCTTGAGGAAACTCAGCTAAAAACAGCTCTGAGAAGCTGTGTCGTCTTCCACACGCTCTGAGGTTAAATCARCCCTATAAAACCATCCCAGAAATCCTCTGGAACCCCATTTCTTCCCCAGGTCCTGCCTTTGCAGAGCTCATCCCRGCCAGGAGAACGTCTGGAGGGGAGAAACGATTCCATCACTCCTCCCGAAGGACACGGTGACAGCAGCTTTGCATTCCAGAATAAAAACCCACTCCAAAGTCATTAGCATTCCTCCAAAGTGGAGTAATTATTCCACAGTGAAGTCAGTGCTGTTGCAGAAGAGCGTGGCCGTGCTATTCCGGAACGTTTCCGGCTGAACAGCTTATTYTGCAGGAGCTATTTGTCAGCCCCAGAGAATGACAATCAGCTCATTTCCCCTCTTGCAGGGAAGGGAAAATCAAATTAGGAAACCAGTGTGCTCTTCAGGAGATGTTGGAGCCCGTTTCAGCCATCCACCAGTTTAAAGGGAAAAAAAAATATCATTCTTTTGCCATTTTACAACCGCTGGCTGGAATTCAAAGGAGAAAGGTCAAATTCTTCCCCTGGCCCTGAAGGAAAGGCAACAACTGGGCCCAGCTCAGAGAGCACCCACAGGGAAGAAAGAGGATTTTTATGAACTCTCCAACCATGCCCAGAGCCTCAGAAAGGCAGAATTTTATGAGGCACCAGAGAGTCCAACATAAATCACTGAAGGGGCTGAAGGAAAGCTGGCTGTGAGTGCTGCAGCTCCTGGAACTGCTTGTTCTCCACTAAAAGGACACGAAAGACAACTGATATCTGAATATACAACGATCTGTGAGCTCCTGGTGCAGAACAATCACTCCGTGAGCTCACCAGAGGTGGGACAGCATCTCCCTGCCAAAAAAAAACCAAAAAAAAACACAAATCAGCGAAAGCAGAAGGGTTGAGAGAGACCAAAACAGCCTGGGATGATTTTCCTGTGGGCTGAGCGTGTGTTGAAGCGTCCTGATCTATCTTTGGAGCTCCTTAGCATATTTGCTGGGCTGATTTGCATAGGCAAATATAAACGGCGCTCTCAAAAAAAATTGCTCAAGCGGAGTCGGGGGCAAATTAAACACTGAGGCTGAGGACAGAGAGAGAGAGAGAGAGAGAGGGAAAGTTGTAGCTGCTCCTGGAGCTGTTCTGACTTAAAGCAGAGACTCACAAACATCAAGGGCTGGGGGAAAACGTGCCAGGGAGAGCAGGGTCAGGGAAGGAAATTTGTGAGGAGTTTATTATTCCCAGATATTTTCCCAACTCTTGGGGAAACTGCGGCTGTCAGTGCTGACATCACAATGTGGAAAAGCTCAGGGAGAGATCAAGGTGTGAAAACAGACCCAGAGTTTCCTGGGACAGGGGATTCTGCTGATTTTTAACCATTTCCATCAGTGCCAGGCTCAGATCCCTCTGGGGACACATTTTGGGTCAAAAGCACCTGAGAAAAGGCTGGGGACAGCCAAAGCAAACAGCTCTGCCCTGAAAAACAAACACCTCGTGGCTCTGAAACACAGGTATGGGCTCACCCTGACTTTCAGAGCTGTGTTTTTTTGCCATCCTGCCCCAGCTGGGTGTCAAATTCTTTTTTTTGGGTGGACAAAAAGTTCAGCTCGGGTTTTGAATCAACACCCAGCACATCCAGGAGATGGATGGCAGGCTCAGGAAATGCAAGCCTCAAAAAAAGGCAATTTCAGCTGACCTTTCACAGCCCAGGGAGGAGTTTTGTGAGCTGGAGATGGAGCAGATCTCTCTTCTCTGAAAGGTTCTGTGGGAAGAGAAGGGAGCAATTATCCTGCAGGAGCAGGGCTGGGGATGACAAAAAGGAGGTTTGAGTTTCTTCTTAGGATAAACTTTAAATGCTGAGGGTAAATAACAAACTGCTGAGGGCACAGAAGCCTTGTTGGAGGTGGATTTTAGGGACTTGCATCAGGGTTAGGGTGATATCATCAGCTGGAGGGGAGATTAGGGGGYGGATTTGATGATCTGACCATGTTTTCCATGACCAAACATTTTCTGTGAGTTCAAGAGAGGAGAAAAAGTAGAAAAGTAGAAAAGTTGATGGTGCTGATTCCTCCTTGCCATGCATAGGAACCCTGAAACCTCAGGAGCACTGAGGAGGGGCCGCGTTTAATTCACCACAAAACCAAAATTTGCTTTTGGCTTTCCCTCACCCACCCAGAAAATGCAAATATAAAYGAGATCTGACTRAAAACAACCTTCAGGATGATCCTGSACAAAATCTGAGCCTCACAAGGGGGAAATTTTTGTCACCAAGGCCTCCCGGACACTTGGCTGTGATCAAGCAGTTCCCAAACCCCACCCAAAGCAGACTCAGACCCAAATTCTCTCTATTTTAACCCAGATATCCACGGAGATTTTATCAGTGACAGCATGGAAACAGCAGGAGACAGCCCAGGATTTTTCCTGACATATTTTGGATTTTACTCCTCATTTTTTCCTTCCTCAGATGGCCCCAGGGCCGGGGTGACATCCCAAAATCTSACCCCATCCTCAGGAAAATCGGCCCCAAATTCTCAAATGGGAGCCAAAATCTGTGTTTGGCCCTGGATTTCCAGTTTCCAACTGGACACGGCTGAGAGGAGATGGTTGTGACCTCCAGGAGCACCTTCCAGCACTTCTGGATTTCTGGAAATGTTGAATTAGGTTGAAACTCGTGGAGGAATCTGATCCAAGATTAGATCACCAGAGGAGTTTCTCCCCAGATGGGATTTTTTCCTGAAATTTTAAATCCTGCTTCTTCCTGAAGCTTCCTCAATTCTTGCCCCGCTACAATAAAAAAAAAAAATCTTAACAAAATAAAAGAAAGAAAAAAAAAAGAAAAAAGAAAAAGGAAAAAAAAAAAGAATTGATTTGCCCGGGGGAAGTTGGGCACATTCAGTGACAAAACCGGGAAAAGATCCCAACAATTCACTGCTGCCTGCCTTTGATCTGCCGAATAATTCTTACCAGGCCAAGAGGAACATCTCRGGCACATTTTGGAAGGAATTAGTGGGGAATCCTGGAGCTGAGGCTGCGGGTGAACAGCACAAAAGATTCTCCAGAATTTACAGAGGAGCAGAGCGAGGAATCCTTTTTGTTCTGGGCATGGAACACTAGAAAACCTGTCAGCTTCCATTTCACTTGATGACTGGGGTAAATCTTTCTCTCTTTTTGTCTATTCCTGCTTTTCTTCCTTTTTTTTTTTTTKTTTTTTTTTTTTTTTTCTCCTTTCCCCGAGAAGCAGTTGACATGAAAAATGAGAAACAAGAATTGCATTGTCAGACAGAAACACACACATGTAATGAATTGTAAGCTGGTTGACCCTTCCAGGGTATTGATTCTGCTTTTTAAGCGTGGACTGCTTTGCAGGAGCTGATAAAAAGGCARAAAAAGAGATCTGCCAAATAAAAATTGAACTCAGGATTTTCTTATTTTCAAGCTTAAGCTTGTCACAGGCAGAGCTGGCTGAAACACCATAGCACAATGCAATTTTTTTTTTTTTTCACTGAAAAGCAGCTCTCTCCCCAAATACCATTTTCTGTGTGCATGAGAAACTTGCCTGCTTTCATTTATCACACTTTTTTATCATCGGTGGAAGYGGAAATGTAAATAATTGAGACCGTGAGCAAAGAAAAACCGAACGTTCTAAAAAAGAAAGCTCAAAAAAAACCCCAAATTTTACTTTCTGGGATCCCATCTCCCATCAAAACCTTAAAGATGCTCATGAAATATTTTCACACGCCAAGGCAGCGTTTTTTATGAGAAAACATATTTCCTGGCGAAGAGAAAAAAAAAAAAAGAAAAATTTGCATTTCTCCAACAGCTGCAGTAAATCCTTATCTCGAAGGGATGCTGAGAGAGGAATGCTAAGCTTTAAGCAATTTTAGAAACACATCTTCAGCTGGCATAAATCAATTTATTTGCACAGAAACAACGGCTTTTCAACCCAAATCCTGCTCTAGAAAGAGGTCCAGGTGACCAATTAAATCTCTAATTTACAGAAATAAGGGAAATTTTATAAGGGAAGTTCTACAACACAAGTTTTACTTTCCTAACTTGAGTTGAGCAACTCTTTCAATCATTCTGAATAAACCCAGGTGGTTCCTACTTAAACCTTTCAGGGTATTCATCACCCATTCCGGAGGATTCCAAACGATTTGGGGCAGGAAATGAAGAGTTCCCGAAATTCTGGGGACAGGAGCTTAAAGAAAAGGGAAATTCCTGAATTTCTGACACCCAGACACATCATTTCCCCTCAGGACACATCAGGATAAGCAAAAAAAATCCCAAATTTAGCAGAGCTGTGAAACAATGAATTGTCGATTGCTGGAGAGGGCCGAGAGCTCCAAATATGGAAGAGATTTTCAGCTTTTTGCTCGGTTTTGTGCAGCAATTTTCTTCCTTTTTTAAATAAATACACAACATTCCCTAAATCAAGATATCTACAATTATATCTCGATATATCCAGGTTCTCTAGAGGTGCAAAATGCCCCTGAACAATTCACATTCACCCAACCAAAGCCATCTCCCACAAAACTCGATGGCAAATGGCCTCACAAGAGGACAAAACTCCTGTTTTTAGCAAAACCAGCCSGGTTTCAGGGCAAAATGTGGGATTTTTCTCCATATTTGGGGACACCAGGCACATTTCCTTGATAATCCCCCACAAAAATGAGTTTAGAGACCATCAGGTGTCAAACGGGAGGACAAGGAACTGGGGAAAACCATCAGGAATTGGATTTGGGAAAACATCAGGAGTGTTTTGGGCCACAGGGAGTGACTCAGGTGAATGCCAGAATTTCTTTTTTATGTCTCACACCCAACAAAAGCTGCCAATTTAACCCCTGGACCATCCTGGGCACTTTTGGATGGATTGGAGCAGCTCCCCTTGATGCTCTTCAGGCTCAAAATTAACTCCTCCACCACTGACGAAGGCAGGGAGGGGTTATTTCCTTAATTTTCTTTGTCCTTTTTCAATTCAGCCGCTAGACACGCTGAAAGCATTAAAAAAACCCCTAAAAGAACAACCCAAGAGGGAGAAAAGTGCTGTGTGGACATTTCTGGGCCAAGGGGAGGAGGAGGCAGAGCTGGGAATGAATCAGGGAGCAGCTGCTGTCTCACTGACAGATATCAGTGCTCTTTAAAACACACTCAGAGCCCCCAGAGAACCTTCCCCGTCCTCCCCCGGCGCTCCAGGCTGGAGGTAGGTGCACAAAAAGCAGCAACAGAAAGATTTTTTTGTTTTATTTTGCAGCTCTGAGGTTGAGGGAGGCAGAGCAGGGCACAAAAAAAATCACCTGGCACCTCCAGCCACAGCGAGTGCAACTCCAAACTGAAAATATACCCAAAAAACCCCAAACCAACCCAAAAAAAACCCCAAACCGACCCAAAAAAACCCAACAAAAAACTCCAGCTTGAGCAGAAAATCCCAAAAAATGAGGCAGTTTTATTTGAAACTCCTGGGTTAAGGATTGCTGATATTTGGGTCAATAATTGCCAATATTTGGGTCAAGAATTGCCGATATTTGGGTCAATAATTGCCGATATTTGGGTCAATAATTGCCGATATTTGGGTCAATAATTGCTGATATTTGGGTCAATAATTGGCAATATTTGGGTCAATAATTGCTGATATTTAGGTTAATAATTGCCCATATTTGGGTCAATAATTGCCAAAATCTGGGTAAAAAGTGCCAAAAACTTGGTTTGATCCCAATAAGAACCGTTGCCATGCTCAGGGCTCAAGGGCTCAAGCAGCTCTAGGTGATTTTTAATTGCCTGAATTAATTGATATTGAGGATGGGAGAGAATTTTTTTCCCAAGGAGGAGTTTGAGGAGGAAATTTCAAGTTTAGCTGGTGTTAATTACAATTAACGGGATCAGCTCAATGGCCAAGGGCTGCTCACATTGTGTTCACCTCCAGCAAACAATGGGGCTGCCTGTGATCCTCCAGAATCCCCAAATCCCTGCCCAGCTCCCTTTGACAGCTCCCAAATGAAATCCTGACAGATTTCCCAGGTTTAAAACCTGTTTCGCAGCACATTTGGGTTTGCAAAGTGGATAAAGTTTCCTCGCTTGGATGAGTGGGGAAGATCCCTCCCCTGCCAAGCTGATTCGCAGCCATCCCCGGGGAATGGCCACAATTATTATCCAAATTGCACCATGATGCAAATGCTCARGCTCTTGAAATTTCCCATCTGTTAATACTCATTAAAAAGTCTCGAAATCCCTCGGTTCCAACCAAAAATACCTGGGAAAATAGAGGTRTGGGCAAAAAAGTGAGTTGGACTGGGTGAATTCTTGAATTGCAGTTTGGAAATTGGCCCCTAGAGCTGAGCCTTAGCTGAGCTTTGGTCTGAGCCCAGCTTTTGATCAGGAGAGAGGGGAAGAAGAGCCTCGAGGTCTAAAATCCAGTGGTGGGGGGAATCAAGGGMGAAGTTTTATGCTGATCACATGGAAAATAACATCAAAGCCCCACACAATAAAGTGAATTTATTAAAGCGGGCCCCAAAAGAAGAAAAAGTTTATTTTAAAATCAATGGGTATCGAACCTCCATGACAAAGAAATCATAAAGTGCTGGCAGAGTAATGAACTTGGGCTGACCTCAGCTGCTCCTCTGAGAGGCTGAAGATGCTCACTCCATCCCTGCTCCATTCAGAACAGCACAACCTCTGGAATTTGGCCCAAAAATCTCCCCAAAATCTCCCTCAAAACCATCAAATTGAGGAATTGCTGCACCAGGCCCATTTCCATCAGCAGTGGCTGTTTGAAAGCAGAAAAAGGCACCAATCTCAAATTCCCCTGCAGGCAGAGGATGCCATGCTCCCAGTCTGTAGAATGCACCAGATTTGGAGACTCTTTCCAGCCTGGAGTTTGTTATCTGTGCCCATTGGGATCTACACTGGATCCAAAATAAAATACAACCCACAATGGATCAGTCTGGAAGAGCACTTTTCCATTTTTTTTTTTATTTTTTTTTTAATTATTTTATTTCCTTCTTTGTTGAATCCTCAGAATTTTCTCCAGGAAACCCCTGGCGCCCCTGGGTGCCTGAACCATCAGACCTGGGTTAAAATCCAAATAAATCCAAATAAAACCCCCAATTTTATCTGTACAAAGCAGCCACGCTCTGAGCTACACCCACCACACCAACACAGCCACCAAAATAACCCCAAAGTGCCAAAAACCTCCCAAAATCCTGAATTTCACCCAAAGGGGCTGTCACCCAAAGGCACAGGCTCCCTCTGGCCTCCTCACCATCCAGAGGAAGCARTGCCTCACTAAAACTTAATCACTCTTATCAAGGAAATGGATCAAAACTTRGATAATGGCTCTCCCCAGACTCAGGAGCGAGATGTTTTTACAGAACTGATTTGGAAATGCTCCTAATGATGTAATTAAGGGATCAGGAGCAAGTTAAGCTGGACTTAAATATCTCTGAAACAGCATCAGATGCGCTAAAGCACCAAASGATTCTGCACTGCGGCATCCTTGGGATCCTTCTGCCTCGTCTGTGGTTTAAAACAGGGTTTAAATTCCTCCAGCCACACGGTTCCCTGCTATTCCTCACCCTGTCAGGCTCTCCACAAGTCACTGCCACCGTGGTTTTAGCGGCTGCAAAGCTTTCACCTCCATCTGCAAACCCCACAAATCCACCAGCAGAACGGTGGAGCCACGGTGGCAAATTAAAACTTGGTATTAGCGAGTTTTGCTTTCCTTTATCCCTCCCAAAGATCCCCTAAAAGGACCTCAGGCATGAAATTCTGGGTTCAAACCCATCCTGGGGTTTTATTCAACCTGCACCAAGCAGAGTTAAATCATCCCATAAAGAAAAAAGGTTTTGTGTGGGGAACTTGGTAAAACTGTTCAAAAGTGATGGGAAATACTGGTTGGCTTCACTTGCGTGATGCTAGAANTCCTCAGTTGTTATTTCTTTTCTCCAAGATGTTATTTGGAGACTCAAAACCTGTATAAAATTAGTCCCTATTAGTCATACTCACAAGGTTTTTCTAGGGACATGGCAAGACACAGATGCTGAAAAAGTGAGCTTATTGTAGAAATGAGAAATGATCCCTCTGTGGATATTAAGTACTATTTGTGGCTCTCTGATTATTGAGCTGGTTCTCTGTTGTTGCACTTGGGGTAAGTCTTCAATGTTTCAGGGTATATTTCCCTGATGATAGAAGTAAAAAAAAAAAAAAAGGTTAAATTTTGCAGATTAAACCTCAATAAATAAATAAATAAATAAATAAATAAATAAATAAATAAAATCCTCAAAATAAATTTTGAGGATTAAACCTCATAAAATCTGAGGCATTCCAAATTCCTCATCCCTCTTTGCTCCTTTCCAAAGCTCCTCCCTCCACCAGCAGCTGAAACCCCAGCATTTGTAGATCTGAGTGATTTCAAAATTGCCCCATTTTTTTCATTTTCCTGATTCCCRAGTCCCACCCTGATTGAGGAGCAGCTCAGATCTCCAACGTTGTGTATTTTTTTCCCCCTGATTGAGGACACATTTGTAGCAAAAGGAGCTGTGTGTATTTTATTTACGACACCGACACCATGCCTGGCTGTGAGATTGCCCAAACCCAATGATCTATTCCTGCTTTGTTCTCCTCACAGCATTTTCCTGCCTCTTTAGCAGGAGCTTTATGACTTTTTTTTTTTTTGGTGCAATATGAATTTGCCAGCCTATATATGTGTATTCTTTTAATAATAAATACAATGTTTACAAGAATAAAACCTTTATTCCAGACAGAAATATGTGTCTGCATACATAAGGCAGAGCCAGAGGCTCTGAGCTTTTCCAGGGGTGAGAAACAGCAGCTCCAGGAATAAAAACTGCCCTTTGGAATCAAGATTTCCTCTAAAAAAGAGGAATGGGGGGCAGAAACACATCTCAAAAACAGRACTGGAGTCATTAAAGCTTCCCTTGAGCTCTGATCTAAGAATTTCTTTCCCAGTTTTGGTGGCAGAGAAAATTCCAGTTGGGAGGAATTTTCCCAGTTTTGGTGCTGGAGAAAATCCAGTTGAGGGGAGGTTTTTTTTCCCAGTTTTTGTGTCACATAAAATTCTAGTTGAGGAGAGGTTTTTCCCAGTTTTGGTGACAGATAAAATTCCAGTTGGGAGGAGGTTTTTTTTCCCTAGTTTTGGTGCCAGAGAAAATCAAGTGGAGAAGAGTTTTTTTCCCCAGTTTTGGTGTCACGTAAAATTCCAGTTGGGAGGAGGTTTTCCCCCAGTTTTGCTACCACATAAATTTTATTAGATCTTCCCCCAAACTTTATACCCATAAAACTTCATTGATTYAATGTTCATTTTTTCAACACCACTGAATTTTCCAACAACAGCACGTCCCAATAATCCCCAGGCTCACCGGGCATTTCACCACCAGCAACTCAGCACTAGGGAAAGGAACAAAATTATTCCATTTTTTTGTCCCTGGTCCTCCCAGAAATCTCMCAGCTCTGAGCAGGATCAATGAGAATGTGCTGCTGCACTTCCTTAATGCTTTATTACAGGCACCAGGGTCCTGCTAAACAGCATAATAAAATATCAATAAATGGACTATTTGCTGGAAAGGCTCCTTCTGCTGCTGCATTTTCTTCACCTCGAGCGGGGTTTCTGCAGCTCGGGATGTCTCAGTGTGGCCAGAGGATACTCTGGAATGCAGAGAAGGATGAAAATTGGGAGGTGAATGGATGGAAATGGATGGATGGATCACAGGAACAAGGCTGTGGATTTTCAGAGGCTGGAGAGGAAAAATCACATCACCAGAGGAGCACTGATGTCCATGAAAATTGTTCTGTTTTCAGCTTCCCGCAAAAGGCAAAACCCCAAAGTGTTTGTTTGAAAGCAAGATGGATTTCCCTCGCTCAGTAACAATCCCAGGGAAAAAGGAACAGCAACATTTTCGTTCCAGTTTGGAAACTCAGAGTTTGGGGACTGTTGGTRTGAGGGAAAGGTGGAGAATTGGTGAACAGGGGTAGGGAACAAACTATGAAAAAGCCTACATGAATCATTGAGATTAAGCCTGGATTAAAGTGGGTTTTGATGATGGATAAAAAGCACCAGGATTTTAATTTTGGGGGGAAAAAAGGCTCCCCCAGAGCAGGAAATCTGCTCTCCACCCTGTTCCAATTTGGATATCACCTTTTGTTTTGAGAATTGCTGGTTCTGCTGGCAGCCAGCCGGGCGTGTGATGCCGCAGGTATAACAAAAACCTCCTTTTTCATTACCAACATCTCTCTGGGCCGGCCCGTGGCTCAGCCAGGGCTCAATCTCAGCCAGGCTGCGCCTGAAAAATCTCTGCTGACCGCGCTGTGTCCTCCAGCTTCCCCCGGGGCTTTGGCAGAGCACCTGATARAGATATCTTCGGCGTGTCTGACACGGAGCTATTATGCTGTTTACAAGAGATCTGTCACAGACAAGCGCCTTCTGTGCTTGGAGTCATTTCCTCCCCAGGCAGGGAGCAGAGGACTGCCCAAATTAACTGCGGAGGATGGAGTTATTCCAACACCCCCAGCCACAAACTCAGCCGCGTCCTGGAGCGAGTTTGGCTTGTGACCTGTGAAACGTCGCTCGTTTTTTGCTCCCTGTCTTTGTTTGGCTCCTGAGTGTCGCGGTTTATCCAACAATTCAGCTGGAGAGAGGGCGAAATTGGGAGGGGAGGGACAGAGGATGGCGAGGCTGAGAAATACCTGCTGGGAATGCTTTGGAAAGCACCCAGGAGCGGGAATACATCATTATGGAGAGGGCTGGAAGGAGCAGACAGGAGCCTGATGGAGCGGCTGCAGGGCCAGCTTGCAGGTCTGTGGGAAATTGGGATGCCCAGATTCCCTCAGAACCCTTTCCCCGATCCCTTCATCCCAGGACAGCRGCGATCCTACAGGAATTGGGGTTTTCCACGGGGTGTCCCCGATCTCTGCAGAACACAGCGGGCTGGGGGAGGCACRGGGCGGTGAAGGGTTAATTCCTCTCATCATAAATTCAGCCTCCCGTAAATTCCAATCCCCCGCCTGTGACGTGGGTAATTCAGAGCCATAAAGGAGGGAAGGCGTGCGGAGGGAATGGCAATGCTCAGGGAAGGCAGAGCCATGGCTCAGCCCGGCTCGGTTCAGCAGGAGCACAACACGAGCTCGGGGCTGCAGAGATGGTCCCAGACCCCACCAAATTCACCCAGAATCTCCTCGGGAGTTGACTCAGCTGAACGGGTTCAGTGGAGGACACCTTGCAGCGCTCTCTCTCTCTCTCTCTCTCTCTCTCTCTCTCTCTCTCTCTTTCTCCTGCTGTTTTCCTGAGCAGATTTTCCCCAAAGGAAGCGCACTGGACCCTGCAGTACCCGGGTGTGTTGCTGGGTTATCCCCGCTCCTAACAGAGCATTTCCCCACACTCCCACTGAAGGTGCTGCTGCTCCACGCATTCCAAAATCCCTCCAGATCCCTCCAGGTGGGAGAGGGCTGCAGATATTCATTGAGGCTTGACATCTGTGAGGGATTCCCTGGGACAGAGGCGGCTCTGCCTCTCTGTGCGCACCGAAAACGCCGTGGCCGAGCTCACCCTGCCCAGCCCGGCCCCAAAGGCACATCCCAGCCAGGTGACATTCTCCAGGGCCACCTCCCCGTGTCCAGGGTGCTATCTGGCCATGGCATGTGTGGCTCTCGGCAGCACAACGTGACGCTGACCTGAGCTCCCCTCCTGCTCCAGCTGCTCCGCTGAGCCCAGGCCAAGGCAGCGGCGCCTTCTGAGAGCCCCGCGGGGATGCTGAGAGCAGGGAGAGCCTGCCCTGCCCTCTGTGCCCACATTTCCCCCTCTCTGGGTGCCCAGTGCGGGATGTGACCGCTGTGCTGTTCCCCTGTCCCCTCCCAGGGTGGCTCTGCTGTCCCCTGCGCTGTCACCGCGCCCGAAGTGAAGCTAATGCCGTGTGACATGGCACTGCCAGCACATCACACACCCCAGACAGCACCAGCTGAGGCTGCTCCCTGCTTCCCAGCCCGGAAACTTCCAGCGCCAGACACCTTTGTCTCCCTGCAAAGAGCTTTCCCCGGCGGTGGAGGGGCTTTGCCAGGCTGCTGAATTCATCCTGTCACAGCATCACTCGCTGCACCAGAGCAGCTCACGGGGTGATGCCTGCTCGGATCCAACCAAACCAGGAGTGCCAACATTACAGGAGGCTCAGATTCTGCTGCTTTCCCCCTTGGCTGTGCGTGGCAAAAGCCATCAATAAGGTCTGCGAGCAAAGGAGCTGGGTAAAGATTCTGCCCTCCCCTCCTGCTTCTGTAGAAAAACTCATTTCAGCCCTGCAGGCTTCCTTCAGCTGTCTCCATCCCTGCTCTGYGCAGAGAAAACGGAGTCACAGCCGGGCAGGGGCCGTTGCTATTTGCAGCCATCCCCGCGCCTCAGCCCCTTGCTGACAAAATGCCCCTCACCCAGAAACAACGAGCAGCTCTAAAAACAACCCTCCYCGCCCTAAACCTCCAAACCAGGCTTCCTGTCTGATTGACAGCTTGGGAAAGTTCCTAATTATGTCCCCTGGACGCTTTGGAGGCGACCCACCCCAGAGCGTGATTTGATGGCTCAGCGGCTGGATGGCCTCGTTTGTACTGATTTATATTACAGAGCCAGCTCCAGCCTCATCAGCCCGGCCTGACCTAGATTTTCCTCTTGCATAGGTCAATAAAAACACAGCAAACACAGCTAATCAGACACTGARGATGCACAGTTAATCCAGGCTGGCCCGAACTTAACAGGAGCGCTGCAAACTCTGCTGTCAGAGAAAGGAGAGGATAAATCTTTCGCTGAACAGTCAAAGGGAATTGTRAAAAGAACACGCTGTTTCCAGGACAGATAATGAATGAGGGCTTTTTTTTTATTTTTTTTTTCTCTCATCTCAGCTTTCTTCCCTCTTGGTCTGTCTGTGTCTGGTGGATGCTGCACGAGGCTCCTTCCCCGGGAGGCAGCGAGCCTTGGTCCCTTCTCCGCGCCGAGTTTATAAGCAATCACCAAAAGGGCATGAAGTCAGACAAAAAGCAAATGAAAAAAAAATGTGTGCAGCTGGCTCTGGAGTGTCCAAACAAACCCTGGGTAAATGCCAGGCTGCCTTAGTCACTGCATCCAGCGGGACGAGGACGGGGGTGAGCTCCTTTCAACCGTGTGCCGAGGGAGCTGTGGCCACATCCTCGGGCTGGACGTGCCCTGGGCTCATGCCATGGCTGTGGGCAGGGTCCAGGCAGGGCTGGGCTGGCACAGGGACACCCAGAGCCTCCCAGGACACACAGGTGTCACCCCCACATCGGGGCCAGGGGGACCCAATGCTGAGTTTTGGCGCAAACAGTGACTCAGTGGTGGGTTTGGGCTGTGCAGTGACACACGGAGCTGACAGTGACACAGCCACCCCTCCTCAGAGGTGACGTTTGTGCTCAGACAGCTCTGTCACATGTGCCACCCTCACTGAGGGGTGTGCAGGGAGCCAGCAGGGACCTCTGGCTGTGACTGAACATTGTGTCCCTCTCTGATCCCACTGGGAATGTTTTCTGTGTAGATTAATTTCCCTGCACTATCACACTCTGGTGTACCTCACAGCCTGGCTGTACCCTCCTGTTCTGGAAATAACATGGGATGTCATATGAATGGCTGTACAGATCATGGGAATTACAGGGATGTGTTACACAGATCATACAGATCATGGGAATTACAGGGATGTATCCATACAGATCTTGGGAATAGCAGGGATGTATCCATACAGACCATAGAGATCATGGGAATTACAGGGATGTGTTACACAGATCATACAGATCATGGGAATAACAGGGGTGAGTTATACCCATGGCCATACAGATCATGGGAATAACAGGGGAATGTCATACATACCATACAGATCATAGGAATTACAGGGATGTGTTACACAGACCCTACAGATCATGGGATACTCAGTCCATACAATACCAATAAAATGTACCCATTACACCCCTATACAATAACAGAATCTATGACCTTCCTGAAGGCTCTCACCTGCACATTTCCAGCACCTTTTCCTCCCCAAAGCAGCCAAGATCTACCACTGACCACAGACCACACCTTGTCAAGGTGCTCCAGCCTTTCCCCTCTGGGGTTTCAATGCCAGTCTGGCTCTCACCTCTCTTTTTTCCAGGCTCTGTTTGGTGCCTGGAGTGAAGGAGCCCAGGCTGAAGTGACAACCTGATGAGGGCTTCATGTCACACCCGTGTGCTGATGTCACCTCTGCCCGCTGGTGATTGCTGCTGACAGAGGAACCAGACAGAGTTCAGGGCTGGCTCGGCCTTGAGCTGAGGTCAAGCACACATTTCCCTGGGAAAAATTAATATTTGCTTTCTCCTTGCAAAGCAGGCAGGAGCTGGTGCCTTTCCCAGGGAATGTTCCCTCTCAGGGGGAGCCCAGCCTCCCTCCTGCAGGCACTGCTCCATCCTCACCCAGGCACTGCTCCATCCTCACCCAGGCACTGCTCCATCCTCACCCAGGCACTGCAGGCACTTGGGAGCAGCCCCAAAAGGGCAGCAATGGGGCCAAGGTCACCCCGAGCCACGCTGGCACTCGAGAGACAGCAGCCAGTGGCACTCCCAGTGGAATTWAAGCTGGCACCGACACGCCAGCAGTGATGAGGTCTCCACTGCTGGGCAGAGCTGTGATGCTCAAAATGACCTCAAAGCACCCTGGGAGAGGACGCAGATCCCTGCAGGCACTGAGCAGCTGAGTCCTGGATAGAAAACTGCGTGGAGGGACAAACGGGGGAAAAGTGGGGCTGGTGTGGGGTGGGCAGAGCTGAGCTGGCCCACRAGATCAGCTGAATTTGGGAGTGAGTGGCAGAGAACCGCAGGGCAGAGCTGAGRGGGATGGAAGGGCTCAGCTGCACATTCCCCTGAGCCTGGACACGCGGGGACAGCCCCATTGATGGTGACAGCCCCAAACGGGCACCAGCCCCTCAGGGGAGCAGCAGGGAGGAGCAGCAGCCCTGCCCATCGGCCAGGACATGTTCCCGTGCTCACAGGAGGGGCAAAGGCAGCTGAGAAAAGCTCTTGTCGGGCAGTCAGCCCCGGGAGAAGGCCGGGATGGCTGCGCTGAGCTGCAGCCGCGTTTCACAGCGTCTGGGGAAAGGAGCAGGAGATGAACGCACAGAAATTCGCTCGTGTGASTGTAGGAGCTCCTGCTATCCCTGCACAACGCGTGAGGGAATTTCTGTGTCGGGAAACTGCAGCTCTGAGAGCCGGCCCGTGGCTTCTTTGGGAAGAACCGGGCACTCTCAGAGTCACATCCTCCCGACAGGGAATTGTGCAATCGCAGCTTCGTGCAGGGACACAGCTTTCTACAAAGAACTGTTTATTCAAAAGATTACAGCGTTTAATCTGGACTTGCTAAGGCAAGGTTTATCAGCAAGGCTGTACTCCCGAACCAACTGACGCACAAGCGAGTGGGATATGCCCGTCCAGAAACGCTACAATGGTGTTTAAGGTCACCAGGAGATACCTGGAGTTTATTTTTCCCAGGGAAAGCAGAGCAGGCCGGGGGCACGGTGGCTCAAGCGACACCGGCAGCCGATGCCAGCAGCACCAGAGCCCTGCCCTCATCACCTGCCTGCAGGAAAGCCTTGCTCGGGGTGGGTTCCAGCGAGGAATCCGCGTTTTGCAGAGCCGACCCCTCCCGCCGGCGCTCCCCGCAGCCGCTCYGCAGCGTCCCGGGCGCCGGAGCGTCACCGTAATGCGATGTGACACCTTCCCCCACACTTTGTTATAAATATCGTGTTTCACTCTAAGTGTGTCTGACACCCCCTTGGAGGCATTTTCGCATGCTCCCAGCCGGGGTGCGGGCACGTGTGGAGCAGCCCCAGGGCGGGGATGCGGTGCGCACCATCCGCACCCCGCATCGCCGGCACCGGGACGGGCTGAGCCCGCAGGGATCCAGCCYGGCTCTCCAAAAAATCACTGATCTGTCCCTTTCTTCATGGCAGAGCGGAGGATGGGGGTTTGGAGCTCCCCATGATGGATGGGTGGTATTTATTTCAGTTTTACCCCGTCCCCCCCATATCCCGGGCACCCCCTGGCATTCACGCGTGCCTGTAGTTATAGGAAATGCCACTAGATGTCTGTCAGGGCCCTGCACATCGCCTGTTGGGGACAGTCCTGGCAGCCCGGGGCACGGGGATGGGGCTCAAGCCGTGCCCGTGTGGGTATCAGCGTCCCAGCCACGATTGTTGACATTTTTTTTGGAGCCGTGGGAAAAGGCAATTCACAGACCCGTGGAATGGTTTGGGTTGGAAAGGAGTTTAAAGATAATTTTGTTTCACCTCCTGCCATGGGCAGGGATAACTTCCACCATCCCAAGCTGCTCCAAGCCCTGCCCAACCTGGATTTGGACACTTCCAGAGCATCCAGAACTTCTCTGGGCATTTATTTCCTTCTAAAAGTACAGCATACACTCACACAAACCTATTCATTCCCTGGCTGGGTTCCCTTTCCTGCAGAGCACAACAATTCCATCGGGATCCCATGGCTCTGCTCCTGGAATTGCTCTGGGAGGAGAGGCCAARCCATGGATTTGCTGCCCAAAAACCATCACCGGGGCTTCTTCCAGCCAAAGGGCAGCTGCAGCTTTATGGCTTCACCCCGTGGGTATCGCTCTGCAGCAGATGCAGGGAAATTACCAGCGCTGCTGTGAGGCAATTACTGCTCGAGCTGCTTGAGAAATGCCAGCCTTTTTTTGGTTTTTTTTTTTTTTTTTAGAGGAAATTTGGGATGGAAATCATCCCTTTTTGTGTTTTGGGGAATTGGAGCTTCTTTGGCGCTCAAAAGRAAAGGATGGCAAACGTGCTTTTCTTAATACTGTTGATGTAAAAACATATTAAGGAAGCACAAGGATAAAAAGAGGAGAACGTATTTTTGAGCATAAAAGAGAGTATTTTGCATATTTTACTACTTTTCTAAAATCTGCAACCAAAAATCTTTATTTTTTTTTTTCTATTACAAGAGTATTTATATTGCTATATAACTGGAAAAAAATAAAATCCTAACCAGCTTTAGGTCCAGGTCTCTCCTGCAGAGGTCAGGATAGCACAGGAGCCTCTCCCTCCCCGTGGCTGCACAGCCCAACTGCAGACCAAAGGAATTGTGACAGCAATGGAGCAGAAAAGCAAATTTTTTTCCCCTTTTCTTCACAGCTGATGGCCCAGAATGGACCCAAAGGGGAAAAACCCTGCTAAAACCTCCCAGAGAGGAGCTGGCTGGGAGAAAAAGGCAAAAGGCAGTTAAAAAGTAACGRAGAGGACAGAAGAGAGAGACAGAAGAGATCCTTGCTCCCAGGATTGGGGATGTCAGGAGCACGGAGCATTTGGGAAGGCTCAGGAGTTGTGTCTGAAAAGCTCCCCTGGCTGATGTGTCAAGGAGCCTCCAAATCGCCTTTTGAAAGCTTCCCTCYCCTCGCTGCCTTTGTGATGGGTGGCTGTTTCTAATTATCTGTAAATGTTAAACGTTCTCTAATTCAATCAGAACAACTTGTTCACAGATGGCAAACCCTTCATCTGCTCGGCTTTCGGCGGAGTCTCTGCCTCGAGAGCCATTGATGGCTCTTCCTTCCAGGAGAGGATGGTTTGAGACKCGCAGGAGGAGAGGGAAGGGGCGTGCAGGGCACGGGGACAGCTCCTGATCGTCCTCTCATCCCTGGCAGCTCTGACAGCATCCTCTGCTCCTGTGGGACCTGGGAGGGGCAGAGGAACGGGGTGGGGGTGAGGGGTGAGGGTGAGGGATTTGGGGTGAGGGTGAGGGATTTGGGGTGAGGGATTTGGGGTGAGGGATATGGGATGAGGAGTGAGGGGCGAGGGATGAATGGTGAGGGATTTGGGGTGAGGGATGTGGGATGATGAAGGATGAGGGGTGAGGGATGAGAGGTGATGAGGGGTGAGGAGTGAGGGATGAGGGATGTGGGATGATAAAGGATGAGGGGTGAGGGATGATGAAGGATGAGGGGTGAGGATGAGGGATGAGGGATGATGAGGAGTGAGGGGTGAGGGATTTGGGGTGAGGGGTGAGGGATTTGGGGTGAGGATGAGGGATTTGGGGTGAAGGATGTTGGATGATGAGAGATAAGGGGTGAGGGGTGAGGAGTGAGAGACGAGGGATGTGGGATGATAAAGGATGAGGCA